>NW_025197419.1:0-5120 GCF_004010195.1 Chiloscyllium plagiosum
CAGGTCCGTGTCCATTCCACATTATGCACTGCGTCCAGACCTGTCCGAACCCGACATTGAGCACTGTGTCCAATTTAGTGGCAGCCTCACATTGAACACTGTGTCCACTTATGTTTGATCCACATTGAGTGTTTTTGTCCAATTCAGTCTCAGTCCCTCCTTGAATACTGCGTCAAGTTCAGTGTCAGCCCCACTTTATCTCCTGAGTCCAGTTCACTGTCATTGCCCACTGAGCACTGTCCAGTTCAGTGTCAGCCCCAGATTGAGCACTGTGTCCAATTCAGTGTCAGCTCCACATTGAGCACTGTGTTCAGTTCAGTGTCAGTCCAACCTTGACCAGTGTGTCCAGTTCAGTATCAGTCCCACATTGAGCACTGTGTCCAATTCAGTATCAGTCCCACATAAACCAGTGTGTCCAGTTCAGTGTCAGTCCCAGATTGAGCACTGTGTCCATTTAGGGTCAGTCCCACATTGAGCACTGTGTCCAGTCCAGTTTCAGTCCCACATTGAGCAGTACCTCCAATTCAGTATCACTACCACATTGAGCACTGTATCCAGTTCAGTGTCATTTCCACATTGGGCACTGTGTCCAGTCCAGTGTCAGCCCCACATTGAGCACTGTGTCCATCTCAGTTTCAGTCCCACGTTAAACACTATGTCCTGTTCAGTGTCAGTCTCACATTGAGCACTGTATCCTATTCAGTGTCAGTCCTACATTGAGCTCTGCGTCCAGTTTCGTGTCCGTTCCACATTAAGCACTGCGTCCAGGCCTGTCAGAACCCTACATTGAGCACTGTGTCCAATTTAATGGCAGCCCGACATTGAACACTGTGTCCAGATCTGTTTTATCCACATTGAGTGCTTTTGTCCAATTCAGTCTCAGTCCCTCCTTGACGACTGCGTCAAATTCAGTGTCAGCCCCACATTCTCTACTGAATCCAGTTCACTGTCATTCCCCACTGAGCACTGTCCAGTTCAGTGTCAGTCCCACCTTGAGCACTGTGTACAGTTCAGTATCAGTCCCACATTGAGCACTGTGTCCAGTTCACTGTCAGTCCCACATTGAGCACTGTGTCCAGTTCAGTGTCAGACACACATTGAGCACTGTTTCCAGTTCAATGTCAGTCCAACCTTGAGCAGTGTGTCCAATTCAGTGTCAGTCCAACCTTGAGCAGTGTGTCCAATTCAGTGTCAGTCCCACATTGGGCACTGTGTCCAGTTCAGTGTCAGCCCCACATTGAGCACTGTGTCCAGTTCAGTGTCAGTCCCATATTGAGCAGTGTGTCCAGTTCAGTGTCAGTCCCACATTGAGCACTGTGTCCAGTTCAGTGTCAGTCCCACCTTGACCAGTGTGTCCAGTTCAGTATCAGTCCCACATTGAGCACTGTGTCCAATTCAGCATCAGTCCCACAATGAGCACTGTATCCAGTTCAGTGTCATTTCCACATTGGGCACTGTGTCCATTTCAGTGCCAGCCCCACATTGAGCACTGTGTCCAGCTCAGTTTCAGTCCCACGTTAAACACTATGTCCTGTTCAGTGTCAGTCTCACATTGAGCACTGTATCCTATTCAGTGTCAGTCCTACATTGAGCTGTGCGTCCAGTTTCGTGTCCGTTCCACATTATGCACTGCGTCCAGTTCTGTTTTATCCACATTGAGTGCTTTTGTCCAATTCGGTCTCAGTCCCTCCTTGACGACTGCGTCAAGTTCAGTGTCAGCCCCACTTTATCTATTGAATCCAGTTCACTGTCATTCCCCACTGAGCACTTTCCAGTTCAGTGTCAGTCCCACCTTGAGCACTGTGTACAGTTCAGTATCAGTCCCACATTGAGCACTGTGTCCAGTTCAGTGTCAGACCCACATTGAGCACTGTGTTCAGTTCAGTGTCAGTCCCACATTGAGCACTGTGTCCAGTTCAGTGTCAGACCCACATTGAGCACTGTGTCCAATTCAGTGTTCGTCCAACCTTGAGCAGTGTGTCCAATTCAGTGTCAGTCCCACATTGGGCACTGTGTCCAGTTCAGTGTCAGACCCACATTGAGCACTGTGTCCAATTCAGTGTCAGTCCCACATTGGGCACTGTGTCCAGTTCATTGTCAGCTCCACATTGAGCACTGTGTTCAGTTCAGTGTCAGTCCCACCTTGACCAGTGTGTCCAGTTCAGTATCAGTCCCACATTGAGCACTGTTTCCAATTCAGTATCAGTCCCACATAAACCAGCGTGTCCAGTTCAGTGTCAGTCCCAGATTGAGCACTATGTCCATTCAGTGTCAGTCCCACATTGAGCACTGTGTCCAGTCCAGTTTCAGTCCCACATTGAGCAGTACCTCCATTTCAGTATCAGTCCTACATGAGCAGAGTGTCCAATTCAGTGTCAGTCCCACATTGAGCAGTGTGTCCAGTTAAGTACAAGTCCCACATTGAGCAGTGTGACCAGTTCAGTATTACTCCCACCTTGAGCACTATGTCCAGTTCAGTGTCAATCCCACAATGAGCACTGGGTCCAGTTCAGTGTCAGTCCCACATTGAGCACTGTGTCCAATTCAGTATCAGTCCCACATTGAGCACTGTATCCAGTTCAGTGTCAGTCCCACAATAAGCACTGTGTCCAGTTCAGTGTCAGCCCCACATTGAGCACTGTGTCCAATTCAGTATCAGTCCCACATAAACCAGTGTGTCCAGTTCAGTGTCAGTCCCAGATTGAGCACTATGTCCATTCAGTGTCAGTCCCACATTGAGCAGTACCTCCAATTCAGTATCAGTCCCACAATGAGCACTGTATCCAGTTCAGTGTCATTTCCACATTGGGCACTGTGTCCAGTTGAGTGCCAGCCCCACATTGAGCACTGTGTCCAGCTCAGTTTCAGTCCTACATTGAGCTCTGCGTCCAGTTTCGTGTCCATTCCACATTATGCACTGCGTCCAGGCCTGTCTGAACCCTACATTGAGCACTGTGTCCAATTTAGTGGCAGCCCGACATTGAACACTGTGTCCAGTTCTGTTTTATCCACATTGAGTGCTTTTGTCCAATTCGGTCTCAGTCCCTCCTTGACGACTGCGTCAAGTTCAGTGTCAGCCCCACTTTATCTATTGAATCCAGTTCACTGTCATTCCCCACTGAGCACTTTCCAGTTCAGTGTCAGTCCCACCTTGAGCACTGTGTACAGTTCAGTATCAGTCCCACATTGAGCACTGTGTCCAGTTCAGTGTCAGACCCACATTGAGCACTGTGTCCAGTTCAGTGTCAGTCCCACATTGAGCACTGTGTCCAATTCAGTGTTAGTCCAACATTGAGCAGTGTGTCCAATTCAGTGTCAGTCCCACATTGGGCACTGTGTCCAGTTCAGTGTCAGACCCACATTGAGCACTGTGTCTAGTTCAGTGTCAGTCCCACATTGAGCACTGTGTCCAGTTCAGTGTCAGTCCCACATTGAGCACTGTGTCCAGTTCAGTGTCAGTCCCACATTGAGCACTGTGTCCAATTCAGTGTTAGTCCAACATTGAGCAGTGTGTCCAATTCAGTGTCAGTCCCACATTGAGCACTGTGTCCAGTTCAGTGTCAGACCCACATTGAGCACTGTGTCCAGTTCAGTGTCAGTCCCACATTGAGCACTGTGTCCAGTTCAGTGTCAGACCCACATTGAGCACTGTGTCCAGTTCAGTGTCAATCCCACATTGAGCACTGTGTCCAATTCAGTGTCAGTCCCACATTAAGCAGTGTCCAGTTCAGTCTCAATCCCACATTGAACACTGTGTCCAGTTCAGCGTCAGCACCACATTCAGCACTGTGTCTAGTTCAGTGTCAGTCCCACATTGAGCACTGTGTCCAATTCAGTATCAGTCCCACATTGAGCACTGTATCCAGTTCAGTGTCAGTCCCACAATGAACACTGTGCCCAGTTCAGTGTCAGCCCCACATTGAGCAGTGTGTCCAGTTAAGTACCAGTCCCACATTGAGCAGTGTGTCCAGTTCAGTGTCAGTCCCACATTGAGCACTATGTCCAGTTCGGTGTCAATCCCACAATGAGCACTGTGTCCAGTTCAGTATCAGTCCCACATTGAGCACTGTGTCCAATTCAGTATCAGTCCCACATTGAGCACTGTATCCAGTTCAGTGACAGTCCCACAATGAGCACTGTGTCCAGTTCAGTGTCAGCCCCACATTGAGCACTGTTACCAGTTCAGTGTCAGTCCCAGATTGAGCACTGTGTCCAGTTCATCGTCAGCCCCACGTTGAGCACTCTGTCCAGCTCAGTTTCAGTCCCACGTTAAACACTATGTCCTTTTCAGTGTCAGTCTCACATTGAGCACTGTATCCTATTCAGTGTCAGTCCTACATTGAGCACTGCGTCCAGTTCTGTGTCCGTTCCTCATTAAGCACTGCGTCCAGGCCTGTCTGAACCCGACATTGAGCACTGTGTCCAATTTAGTGTAGCCCCACATTGAACACTGTGTCCACGTATGTTTGATCCACATTGAGTGTTTTTATCCAATTCAGTCTCAGTCCCTCCTTGAATAATGCGTCAAGTTCAGTGTCAGCCCCACTTTATCTACTGAGTCCAGTTCACTGTCATTCCCCACTGAGCAGTGTCCAGTTCAGTGTCAGCCCCAGATTGAGCACTGTGTCCAATTCAGTGTCAGCCCCACATTGAGCACTGTGTTCAGTTCAGTGTCAGTCCCACCTTGACCAGTGAGTCCAGTTCAGTATCAGTCCCACATTGGGCACTGTGTCCAATTCAGTATCAGTCCCACATAAACCAGTGTGTCCAGTTCAGTGTCAGTCCCAGATTGAGCACTATGTCCATTCAGTGTCAGTCCCACATTGAGCACTGTGTCCAGTCCAGTTTCAGTCCCACATTGAGCAGTACCTCCATTTCAGTATCAGTCCCACATGAGCAGAGTGTCCAGTTCAGTGTCAGCCCCACATTGAGCACTGTGTCCAGTTCAGTGTCAGTCCCACATTGAACAGTGTCCAGTTTAGTGTTAGTCCCAGATTGAGCACTATGTCCAGTTCAGTGTCAATCCCACAATGAGCACTGTGCCCAGTTCAGTGTCAGTCCCACATTGAGCACTGTGTCCAATTCATTATCAGTCCCACATTGAGCACTGTATCCAGTTC
>NW_025197420.1:0-5120 GCF_004010195.1 Chiloscyllium plagiosum
GAAGAGATTCATCAAATCATATTGCAAATGTGGTACATGAAGCAGGTGATGCGAATGGTGCATGAGCTCCCACCTAGAAGTCATTTAGGAGTGAGGAAAAAACAGACTGAATACAGAGACATTTTCCTGGCTTGGACTGCAACAGGATGTAATTGAATTTTTCCAGATGCGTCATACATTCAGGTAGTTGGAAAAACACAAGCCATAATAAAACCTGCATCTTTCTTAACTATTCCGGCATTTGAGGAACCTTTTACAGGAGTCTTAATTGATTGGCGAGGTCCCCGACCCCAAACAAAAAAAGTGGGCACCGGTATTTGTTAACAATAATGGATCCATCAATTAGACTTCCACAGGCCATCCCAAGGTGCAGTATCACATCTAAAAGAATTGCAATGGAATTACTCTTTTTTTAAAAAACAAGATACAGACTACCAATGGAGATACAGTGAGATTCAAGGTTCAAACTTCAAATCTACTTTATTCACTATAATATCTTAGGAATAGAGCAATTCAAATCTATTGCATACCATCTAAAATTGCAGGGAGCGCTATAAAGATGACATTAAACATTAAAGACCATGTTGATGGCTTATGATCAGGACAATCCAGATGATTAGGGTCAGGGAATTCCATTTGAACTTTTTTGTGATCAGGGATGCACTAAATTAACAGAGCAAATTCATTCCGTTGGAATTATTTTTGGGGCATTAAGTGAGAGGACCATTAATATTGATTAAGGAGAAAATAGTAAATCAGAGCTTAAAGGCCACACATTTGGACTAGGTCTCAAAATTTAAGGAATGATTAATAGCACTGGGGAGTTGGCAGGACAGCATTTAAAAGTATTGCAACATGCAATAAAACAGGAAGCGGACAGGATATCA
Organism: Chiloscyllium plagiosum; assembly: GCF_004010195.1. Lineage (NCBI taxonomy): Eukaryota > Metazoa > Chordata > Chondrichthyes > Orectolobiformes > Hemiscylliidae > Chiloscyllium > Chiloscyllium plagiosum. The sequence continues at coordinate 888 of NW_025197420.1, forward strand.
AAAAACTGCAATTTTGCGATCGGGGATAAGATATTACTGTTACTTCCCGTTAAAAGTGAACCTTGAAAAGCAAGGTTTAGTAGACCTTATCAAATACAACGGATATTGAGTGAGGGTAACTACTTGATAGGGGCACTAGAAAGAAAGAAATCTCTCTGCGTGTGTCATGTGAATATGCTCAAAATATGCTTTGACTGGTAAGGGAAGCCAGAGGACATGGTGTTAATGATTATGGCACAGAAGGAAAAAAACAAGTTCAGAGGATTCTGAATCGGACATTCCACAAATTAAAGTGGACAATGAGGTATTTGTCTAAAATTGGGATAATTTATTGATTTACCTTTATGACAAAAGTTGAAATGATCAGAAAGAGTTAATAATATCACATGGGGAGATATGCAGATGTTAACTTGGAAGTACTCACTCAATAGTGCATAATGTAGCTATAAGAGATGCCGTTACGATTAAGCAACATCCTTACAGGCATAATCCTCTAAAGTTGGCACAGGCTCAGAAGGAGATTGAATGCACGCTCCAAGATGACATAATCAACATGCGTTACAGTGACTAGAAATCACCCATAGTCATGGTGCCAAAGCCAAATGGTACCCAGCGATTATATATGGACTAACGTAACATCAATGCAGTTTAAAACATTGGTGCATACGCAGTTCCATGGTTGGAAGACTGTTGAGAATGTGGGACAAGCAACTTACATTTGGTATTAATTACGGACCGGCCATATTTCAGGGGCTAACCAATAAATTGCCGGAATAACCAACCTGTGGTGTACATTGATGACCTTGTGATTTTTAGTGACTAATGGAAGGAACATTATCAGACTTGCTTGATTGACTTCGGAAGGCAGGCTTGGTGGTAAACCCAGCGAAAAGTGAAATGGCCAAAGCAGAAGTCACCTTCCTTGCCCATGCTATTGGACATAGATAAACGGTGACATGGGATTTAAAAGATAATTGGGGTATTTCCCATACCGTTGAAAGAAGTAGGTGTTCCTGGGACTAAGTGAATTTTATCAAATGTTTGTGCTTGATTTTCGCAGTGTGACTGCTCCACTCACTGAATTGTTAAAGAAAGGCAAGAAGTTTCAGTGGACAGAGGACTGTCAGAAGGCATTTGACAGAATTTGAAATATGTGTTAACCACTGCCCCGATCAGACACACCTGAATATGCAAAACCATTCAAGGTGGATTTCAACCCGAATGATGTGGATTTCGGTGCTGGACTCCTGCAGGAAGACGACAAGAAGACACAAAGACTTATTGGGTATTTCTCCAAGAAGTTGAATGTTCATTAGTAGAAACATTCAACAGTTGAGAAAGAAACAGTGAGCTTTGTGTTGGCACGACAATATTTCAGTGTTTACGTTGCCAGCAACGTATCAGAGACACCATTTACACTGATCATAACCCAATGAAGTCTTTTTGGAGAAATTTAAGGACAAAAATGCGAGACTGTTTAGTTGGGGCCTGTTGTTACAGCCATTCAATTCGAAAATTGTGCACGTGGAGGTCTTGAAAACGTGATTGCCAATGCAAATGGAGACACTCAATGATGGAAGTACCATACACTGAATCTGGATGTAGTTGTGCCTGTTCGCATGTCTATTGTAAACAAATGCATATGTACATTTCAGAGTACGAACCACTATTTTTGCTGGTTTTGAAAATTGAAGCCATTTTTGGATATTGAAGATTCGGTTTTATATTGGGGAAGTTGTCACACAGGGAGTCTCTTTATAAGGTTATGTTGTCCATGATTTTTTTTTTCAGAGAGGTTCTAAACATCCCAAGATTCCAACGTGTTTCAATATTGAATGCTTCATTGGGTCTTTTGTTGTTTGCCTAACAGATAATGCCTCGGACAGAGGACTTTCAAGCCTTTAAAAGAACTGGCGCATTCAAGGGGATGTGGCTAGCTCTCCAGCTGTACAGGTCAGTTCAGTTCGAGGGTTAGTTGAGTCAGGTTCAGTGTTGAAACTGGACGCTCTCCCCCTCCTTTAGCCCTCTGACTTTGTAACTTATAAGCCTTTTTTTGGTGTAATCTTTACTCTTTGTGCTCAGGGGCTTGTTTATTAGGATTGTTGCAAGTAATTTGGATCAGCATCATTAATTGGAGGTATCCTGTCAGTTTTGGAAAGGATGAATTATTCAGGTACGGCATTTTCGGTTCGTGGTGTTTCATTCCTTATTTTTGCAAATGCATTCGGTTGGTTTAAAAGTCGACTGTCAGACCAACTAATTCACTCTGGGAATATCCACTATACACTTACCTTCAACAAATAGCAACATTGCGGACTGGGCTACGTGCTTCAGCAAGTTGTGATGGGTCGGGCCTGGTCCATAACAATGTATAATAACCTTGTTTATTAAACGTCATGAATTGACGAGTAAGGGATAGAATGAATATGATAATGGCTATGAGACAGAAAGGGCTGCGGCCAGTGGCTGAAGTGACCTGAGGGGAGTGCAGCAATATCTCCCAGTCACTAGTATTCAGCCATCACTGTTTCTGACAAATGGAATGAAATGCAATGCAGAGCAAGATAACAGATGACCCCTGGTATATGGAATATTGAACAACAATGCAAATGGAATAGGGAAATTTTAACTGTGAAGTACATAGTTATATTTTATATATCGACTTTTTAATCACAGGTTATACAGATTGTTAAGATTGTTTATATCTGGACGGGATATTCAGAAATAAAACAGACATAGATAACAAAATGTATTTCATTATTGTGAGTTACAGCAGAGTAAGAGTGAGAATACAGCTCATACCGAGCTGGTACAGAGATGATGGGCTGCATGACAACCACCTTTATTGTACTTATTCAGAGAAATATATTTAAAATGTTCAGAGACTGCGGAGCCAAGTTTAGTCATAAAACACACAGACAATATCATAATTAATAAACTATTCCAATTTTTTCATCAAGTGAAGCTGTCTCTAAAAGGCCTTTTTAAATCAAAATCACTTTGATGAGATCCGCGCATTTATTTTCAGAACTTAAAGAAGAAACAGACTCCAGTGCAATGCATGTGTCATTGACACAAGTGATGGGAACAGGAACGGAGCATGTTGTCCAAATATAATCGGTTTCAACATCCAGAGCAACGAAGAAAAAGCAAAATATTAGAGACAGTGGAAATCTGAAATACAAACTTAATATGAAGGAGGAATGCAACAGATAATGCAGGATCTGGGCAGAGAAGCAGATTTAACATATCGAGTCTTATATGAACCTGTTCTGAACAAGTTATGTTGGACTCAAAAAGATTTAATTCCACTTTACTCTGCTCCGATACTGCCAGAACTGTGGGGTTTCTCTCCAGCACTTTCAATTGGTGCAATGACAGGAGACAGAGAGTAATGGTGGGTCGTTGCTTTTCGGACTAAAGACTTGTGCCCAGCAGTGTTCCACAGAGGTTGGTTCTGGGTTTTCATTGTTTGTCATTTATGTAAATTATTTGCGTGAAAATATCGAGGGCATGGTTCAAAAGTTTGCGGATGACACCAAAACTGGTGGCATCATGAACAGTGAAGAAGGTTCTCTAAGAATACAAAATGATCTTGAGCAAATGGGTCAAGAGATTGACAAATAGCAGATAGAATTCAAGCTGGATGAATGTGAGGTGCAGGCAATAGTGTGTGTTGTTGCTGTTCTAGTGAACCGGGAACGGGATGATTTTAATCTTGAGCAAATGGGTCAAGAGATTGACAAATAGCAGATAGAGTTCAAGCCGGATGAACGTAAGGTGCAGGCAATAGTGTGTGTTTGTTGCTGTCTAGTGAACTGGGAATGGGATGATTTTATTCCCCATCTTATTGGTTCAAAACATCGATATCCTTCATGATCTTTGAGAGGCCTTACCCTCTCTGTGGTTACTCTCTTGCTGTTAATGTAGTTGCACAATATCTTTAGATTATCCTGAACCTTATCTACCCATGCTATCTCATATCTCCTTTTTGATTTCGTGATTTCTCTCGAAATAATGCCCCACACTCTTTATATTGACTAAGGGATGAAATTGAATAAAGTTGTCTATATGTAAAGTAAGGTTTTCTTTGATTCTTGAATAAAAGCTCAATATCTGTAGTTGTCCATTGTTCTTTAAGCTTACCAGCATTACCCTTCACTCGAACAGGGACATAATGACTCTCAATTCCCGTCGTCACACTGTTGAATGCCTCCCACTTGTCAGACATCG
>NW_025197421.1:0-1855 GCF_004010195.1 Chiloscyllium plagiosum
TGGTCTCACCAGGGACTTGTAGAGCTGTACCAAAACATCGTGGCTCTTAAACTCGATGCCCTGTTAATGAAAATCAAAATACCACATGCTTTCTTAACAACCCTAACCACTTGGTGGCAACTTTGAGGGATCTATGGACTTAAACACCAAGATCCCTCTGTTCCTCCACACTGCAAAGACTCCTGTCTTTAATCCTATATTCAGCATTCAAGTTTGGCCTCTAAAATGCATCACTTCACTTCACATTTATCCAGATTGAACTCCATCTGCCATTTCTCAGCCCAGCTCTGCATCCTGTCTATGTCACGCTGCAGCCTGCAGTAGCCCTGTATACTATTGACAACACCTCCAATCTTTGTGTCATCTGCAAAATTTACTAACCCACCCCTCAACCTTCTCATCCAAGTCATTTATAAAAACTACAAAGAGCAGAGGCCCAAGTACAGAGCCGTGCAGGACCCCACTCAACACTGACCTCCAGGCAGAATACTTTCCATCTATAACCAATTCTGAATCCAGATCACCAAATGCCCCTGTATCCCATATTTCCTGACTTTATGAATGGGCCTACGATACGGAACAATATCAAATGCCTTGCTGAAATCTATATACACCACATCCACTGATCGACCTTCGTCGACCTGACTTGACACCTCCTCAAAGAACTCAATAAGATTTGTGAGGCATGACCTGCCCCTCACAAAGCCATGCTGACTGCCTTTAATTATGCCATGCTTTACCAAGGAGTCATAAATCCTATCCCTCAGAATTCTTTCCAAAACGTTGCGGACCAGACGTGAGACTGACTGCTCTGTAATTGCCAGGGATCTCCCTATTCCCCTTCTTGAAAAGAGGAACAACATTCGCCTCCTTCCAATCCTCTGGTACGTCTCCCGTGGAGAGTGAGGAGGCAAATATCCTTGCCAGCAGCTTAACAACCTCCTTTCTCGCTTCCCGGAGCAGTCTAGGATAAATCTGGTCTGGCCATGGGGACTTATCAATCTTCATGTTTGCCAAAATTTCCAGCACATCAACTTCATCAGTCTTGATCTGGTCAAGTCTGTATCTCAGCTCCTCAAAGTCCTCATTCGCAACAAGGTCCCTTTCCTTCATGAAAACTGAAGCAGAAAACTCATTAGGTCTTCCCCTATCTGCTCAGACTCCACACAGTTCCCTACGCTAACCCTGACTAACGCTACCTTCTCCCTGATCATTCTCTTATTCCTCACGTATGAGTAAAATGCCTTTGGGTTCTCTCTAATCTTTCTTACCAAGCCTTTTTTGTGCTCCCTCCTGGATCTCCTCAGTCCATTTCTGAGCTCCTTTCTAGCAAACCTGTAATCCTCTAAAGCTGTGCTAGCTCCTTGCTTCCTCTACCTTATGTAAGCTGCCTTCTTCCTTTTGACGAGAAGCTCCTCTGTTCTCGTCATCCAAGATTCCTTAATCTTACTCCTCCTCATCTGTTTCAGAGGAACAACTTCATGCATCACTTGCAACAATAGCTCCTTAAATAGTTTCCACATGTCTGCTGTGCCCTTTCTGTGGAACAATTGCTCCAGTCTGTACTTCCCAACTCCTGTCTGATAGAGTCATAATTTCCTTTTCCCCAGTTAAATATATTCCCTCGGTACCTGCTCCTTTCCCTCTCCAAGGCTATGGTAAATGTGAGGCAGTTGTGATCACTGTCTCCAAAGTGTTCTCCCACAGCGAGATCTGACACCTGTCCTGGCTCGTTGCCAAGCACCAAATCTAAAATGGCCTCTCCCCTCATTGGTCTGTCCACGTACTGAGTAAGGAAACCCTCCTGAATACACCTGACAAAAACGGCTCCATCCAAACCATCTGCACTGAGGAG
>NW_025197421.1:2041-5121 GCF_004010195.1 Chiloscyllium plagiosum
CCCCCCTGCCAAACTAGTTTAAACCCTCCTGAATCATATGAGCAAATCTCCCACCCAGGACATTTGTACCCCTCCAGTTCAGGTGCAACCCGTCCTTCATGTACAGGTCCCACCTTCCCCAGAAGGCATCCCAATGGTCTGAGTATCTGAAACCCTGTTTCCTGCACCAGCCTCGCAGCCACATGTTAAGCTGCACTCGTTGACTGACTGTTCCTCATCTCAGTATCTCGTGGCACCGGTAGCAACCTAACTTTCAGCTTCCAACCCTAACTCTCTGAATCACCTAATGAAGGAGCGTCGCTCCGAAAGCTAATGTGCTTCCAATTAAACCTGTTGGACTATAACCTGGTGTTGTGTGATTTTTATCTTTTAACTCTCTGTAGTCACTTTTCAGATCCTCCATCCCTTTCCTGGCTGTATCATTGGGGTCAATATGTACCACGATTTCTGGCTGCTCCCCCTCCCCCTTCAGAATCCTGTAAACCCGATCAGTGACATCCTGGACCCTGGCACCGGGGGGGGGCAACATACCTTCCGGGAGTCCCGTTCCTGACCACAAAATCTCCTGTCAATCCGTCTCACTACTGAGTCCCCTCCCACTAGCACTTTTCTATTCTTCCCCCCTTCTCTTCTGAGCCACAGTGCCAGGCTCAGTGCCAGAGACCTGGCAACTATGGCTTCCCCCTGGTAGGCTGTCCCCACCAGCAGTATCCAAAACGGTATCCTTCTTGCTGAGGGGAACGGCCACAGGGGATCCCTGCTCTGACCGTCGGTTCCCTTTCCTCCCCCTGACAGTAACCCAGCTGTCCTTATCCTGTGTCTGAGGAGAGACCACCTCGCTGTACAACCTCTCACTTTCTCCATCAGCCTCCCAGATGATCTGTAGTTCATCCAGCTCCAGCTCCATTTCCCTAACTCAGTTTTCGAGGAGCTGGAGTTGGCTGCACTGCCCACAGATGTAGTCGGCAGAGACATGTGAAATGTCTCTCACCTGCCACATTCTGCAGGAGGAATATGCAGCTACTCTAACATCTAAATCCCACTACTCTGAAAGCCCGCACAGGACTAAACAAAGGAAGTGAAGAAAAACAAAGAGAAACCTGAAAACTTATTGAGCTTACAGGCCCTTAGTAAGGTTAGAGGAGATGGGTGGGAGGGAGGCCGTACGGTGTAGGGTCTCGGGTTTAGATCTCACCCACTTAAAAGCTTCCGCAGCCCTCGTTTAGATCTCACCCACTTAAAAGCTTCCGCAGCCCTCGTTTCTCTCTGCCCTCTCTCCTTGCCACTCTGTTCAAAAAAAGGTTTTTTACTCACCTTCCCAGCAGTCCTTCGCTCCTCCCTCGCATCTCTTGGCAAAATCTTGCCTAACCGCATCGTAATTGCCTTTCCACCAGCAGTAACTCTTGCCCTGCGGTATGTTCCTATCCCTTTCCATCGCTAAAGCAAACATAACTGGATTGTGGTCACTGACACCAAAGTTGAAAAATGTATTGCTGGAAAAGTGCAGCAACACATTTTTCAGCTCTGATCTCCAGCATCTGCAGTCCTCACTTTCTCCTAACTGACACCAAAGTGCACACCTACCCCCAAAACCTAATGCCTGGCTGGGTTCATTACCCAGAACCGAATCTAATGTGGCCTCGCCCCTTGTTGGCTTGTCTACATACTGTGTCAGGAAACCCTCCTGCACACATTGGACAAACACTGACCCATCTAATGTACTTGTACTATAGTATCTCCCGTCAATATTGGAGAAGTTAAAGACTGCATATCAACTCCCCTGTTACTCTCGCTCCTGTCCAGAATGATCTTTGCTGTCCTTTCCACAACTCTGGAACTATTCGGAGTCTGATAGAAAATTTCCAGAAGGGTGATCTCTCCTTTCCTGTTTCTAATCTCAGCCCATACTACCTCAGTAGACAAGTCCTCAAACGCCCTTTCTGCCACCATAATACTGTCCTTGACTAACAAAGCCACACTTCCCTCTCTTTTACCACCTCCCCTGATCTTACTGAAACATCTAAATTCCGGAACCTGCAACAACCATTCCTGACCCTGTTCTACCCATGTCTCTGAAATGGTCACAACATCAAAGTCCCAGGTACCAACCCATGCTGCAAGTTCACCCACCTTATTCCGGATACACACTTCAAACACCTCCCTGCTTGCTGGTGAACTCTTGCGACCTTGAAACCTCATTTCCGACCTCAATACTCTCAACCTCCTGGACACTGGAACTACAATTTAGGCTCCCATCTCCCTGCTGAATTAGTTTAAACTCACCCGAAGAGCATCAGCAAATTCTAGCCCCCACCCTCACCCTGGGATATTCGTACACCTGTGGTTCAGGTGTAGACCATCCTGTTTGGAGAGGTGCCATCTCCCCCAAAATAAGCCTCAGTTATCCAGGAACCCAAAACCCTCCCTCCTGCATCATCCCTGTCTCCACATGTTCAACTCACCTCTCTCTCTCTATTCCTCGCCTCGCTAGCACGTGGCACAGGCAACAGACCAGAGATAACAATTCTGTTTGTTCTCGCTCTAACCTTCTACCCTAGCTCTCTGAATTTCTGCCTTAAATCCCCATCCCTTTTCCTACCTATGTCATTGGTGTCTATGTGGACCACGACTTGGGGCTGCTCCCCCTCCTCCTCAAGGATCCCAAAAACACGATCAGAGACATCATGAACCCTGGTACCTGGGAGACAACACACCAACCGTGAGTCTCTCTCATTCCCACAGAACCTCCTATCTGTCCCCCTAACTATGGAGTTCCCAATGACTAACACTCTGCTCCTCTCCCCCCTTCCCCCCCGCCCTGTACCCCATTGCTCACCCCTGGTAAGTCCCCCCCCCAACAGTATCCAAAACAGTATACATGTTATTGAGGGGAACGGCCACAGGGGATCCCTGCACTGCCTGCCAGTTCCCTTTCCGTCTTCTGACTGTAACCCATCTGTCTTTTTCTTGTACCTGAGGAGTGACTACCTCCCTCTAACTCCTCTCAATAACCCCCTCTGCCTCCCAAATGATCCGAAGTTCATCCAGCTCCAGCTCCAGTTCCCTAACGCGATTTTTGA
>NW_025197422.1:0-5121 GCF_004010195.1 Chiloscyllium plagiosum
GGTCATGGGCTCTGACACCAGTACTGGCGACCATTGTTTTTCAGGTCATGGGCTCTGACACCAGTACTGGTGACCGTTGTGTTTCAGATCATGGGCACTGTCTCCAGTACTGTGGACCAGTGTGTTGCAGGTTATGGGCACTGACACCAGTAATGGGGCCAGTGCGTGTCAGGTCATGGGCACTAACACCAGTACTACGGACCAGTGTGTTACAGGTCATGGGCACTGACACCAGTACTGGGGACCAGTGTGTTTCAGGAAATGGGCATGGAAACCAGTCCTGGGGACCAGTGTTTTTCCGGTCATGGGCACTGACACCAGCACTGGGAACCAGTGTGTTGCAGGTTATGGGCACTGACACCAGTACTGGGGACCAGTGTGTTTCAGGTCATGGGCACTGACACCAGTACTGTGGACCATTGTGCTTCAGTTCATGGACACTGACACCAGAACCGGGGACCAGTGTGTTACAGGTCATGGGCACTGACACCAGTACTGTGGTCCAGTGTGTTTCAGGTCATTCGCACTGACACCAATACTGGAATCCAGTGTATTTCAGGTCATGGGCACTGACCCCAGCACTGGGAACCAGTGTGTTGCAGGTTATGGGGACTGACACCAGTACTGGGGACCAGTGTGTTTCAGGTCATGGGCACTGACACCAGTACTGTGGACCATTGTGCTTCAGTTCATAGACACTGACACCAGAACCGGGGACCAGTGTGTTACAGGTCATGGGCACTGACACCAGTACTGTGGTCCAGTGTGTTTCAGGTCATTCGCACTGACACCAGTACTAGGGACCTGTGTGTTTCAGTTCATGGGCGCTGGCACCAGTATTGGTGACCAGTGTGTTTCAGGACATTGCCACTAACAGCTATACTGTTGACCAGTTTCTTTCAGGTCATGGACACTGACACCAGTACTGGAGACCAGTGTGTTAGAGGTCATGGGCACTGACACCAGTATTGGTGACCAGTGTGTTTCAGGTCATGGACACTGACACCAGTACTGGAATCCAGTGTGTTTCAGATCATGGACACTGACATCAGCACTGGGGACCAATGTGTTTCAGGTCATGGTTACTCACACCAGTACTGGGGACCAGTGTCTTTCAGGTCATGGGCACTGACACCAGTACAGGGGAACAGTGTATTTCAGGTCATGGGCACTGACACCAGTACTGCAGACCAGTGTGTTACAGATCATGGGCACTGACACCAGTACTGGGACCTGTTTGATTCAGTTCATGGGCACTGACACCAGTACTGGGGACCAGTGTGTTTCAGGTCTTGGGCACTGACACCAGTACTAGCTACCGGAGTGTTAATGGTCATGGGCACTGGCAGCAGTAATGGCGACCAGTGTGTTTCAGGTCATTGGCACTGACACCAGTACTGCAGACCAGTGTGTTTCAGGTCATGGGCTCTGACACCAGTACTGGCGACCAGTGTTTTTCAGGTCATGGGCTCTGACACCTGTACTGGTGACCATTGTGTTTCAGTACATGGGCACTGTCACCAGTACTGTGGACCAGCATGTTTCAGGTCATGGGCACTGACACCAGTACTGGGGCCAGTGCGTGTCTGGTCATGGGCACTAACACCAGTACTGGGGACCAGTGTGTTACAGGTCATGGGTACTAACACCAGTACTGGCGACCAGTGTGTTTCAGGTCATGGGCATGGAAACCAGTCCTTGGGACCAGTGTGTTTCCGGTCATGGGCACTGACTCCAGAACCAGGGACCAGTGTGTTTCAGTTCATGGGCACTGGCACCAGTATTGGTGACCAGTGTGTTTCAGGTCATGGGCACTGGCACCAGTACTGGGGACCAGGGTGTTTCAGGTCATGGGCACTGGCACCAGTACTGTGGACCAGTGTGTTTCAAGTCATGGGCACTGACAGCAGTTCTGGGGACCAGTGTGCTTCAGGTCATGCGCACTGACTCTAGTACTGGAGACCAGCGTGATTCACGTCATCGGCACTGACACCAGTACTGGGGACCCGTGTGTTTCAGGTCATGGGCCCTCAAACCAGTACTGGGGACCATTTTGTTTGAGTTCATGGGCACTGACACCAGTACTGGGGAACAATATGTTTCAGGTTATTGGCGCTGAAACCAGTACTGGAGACCAGTGTGTTACAGGTCATGGGCACTGACACCAGTACTGGAGACCAGTGTGTTACAGGTCATGGGCACTGACACCAGTACTGGAGACTAGTGTGTTACAGGTCATGGGCACTGACCCCAGTACTGGGGACCATTGTGTTTCAGTTCATGGGCACTGACACCAGTACTGGAGACCAGTGTGTTACAGGTCATGGGCACTGACACCAGAACTGGAGACCATTGTGTTTCAGTTCATGGGCACTGACACCAGTACTGGAGACCAGTGTGTTTCAGGTCATGGACACGGACCCCAGTACTGGGGACCAGTGCGTTTCAGGTCATGGGCACTGACACCTGTACTGGGGAATAGTCTGTTACAGGTCATGGGCACTGACACCAGTACTGGGGAACAGTGCGTTTCAGGTCATGGGCACTGACACCAGTACAGGTGACCAGTGTGTTTCAGGCAATGGGCACTGGCACCAGTACTGGGGAATAGTGCCTTTCAGGTCATGGGCACTGACACCAGTACTGGGGACCAGTGTGTTTCAGGTTATGATGTCTAACACCAGTACAGGGGACCAGTGTCTTACAGGTCATGGACATTGACACCAGTACTGGAGACCAGTCTGTTTAAGGTCATGGACACTGACACCAGTACTGGGGACCAGTGTGTTTCAGGTCATGGACACTGACACTAGTACTGGGGACCAGTGTGTTTCACGTCATGGGCCCTCATACCAGTACTGGGTACCATTTTGTTTGAGTTCATGGGCACTGGTAGCAGTACTGGGGAACAACATGTTTCAGGTTATTGGCACTGAAACCAGTACTGGAGACCAGTGTGGTACAGGTCATGGGCACTGGCACCAGTACTGGGGAATAGTGTGTTTCAGGTCATGGGCACTGGCACCAGTAGTGGAGACCAGTGTGTTTCAGGTCATGGGCACTGACACCAGTACTGGGGAATAGTGCGTTTCAGGTCATGGGCACTGACATCACTACTGGGGAACAGTGTGTTTCAGGTCATGAACACTGACACCAGTACTGGGGAATAGTGCGTTTCAGGTCATGGGCACTGACACCAGTACTGGTGACCAGTGTGTTTCAGGACATGGGTACTGATACCAGTGCTGGGGAATAGTGCGTTTCAGGTCATGGGCACTGATACCAGTACTGGTGACCAGTGTGTTTCAGGACATGGGCACTGATACCAGTACTGGGAACCAGTGTGTTTCAGGACATGGGCACTAACACCAGTACTGGGGACCAGTGTGTTTCAGGTCATGGACACTGACACTAGTACTGGGGACCAGTGTGTTTCACGTCATGGGCACTGACACCAGTACTGGGGAATAGTGTGTTACAGGTCATGGGCACTGACACCAGTACTGAGGAATAGTGCGTTTCAGGTCATGGGCACTGACATCACTACTGCGGAACAGTGTGTTTCAGGTCATGAACACTGACACCAGTACTGGGGAATAGTGTGTTTCAGGTCATGGGCACTGACACCAGTACTGGTGACCAGTGTGTTTCAGGACATGGGTACTGATACCAGTACTGGGAACCAGTGTGTTTCAGGACATGGGCACTAACACCAGTACTGGAGACCATTGTGTTTCAGGTCATGGGCACTGACACCAGTACTGGAGACCATTGTGTTTCAGTTCATGGGCACTGACACCAGTTCCGGTGGAGCAGTGTGTTACAGGTCATGGAGACTGACACCAGTACTGAGGAACAGTGCGTTTCAGGTCATGGGCACTGACACCAGTACTGAGGACCAGTGTGTTTCAGTTTATGATGACTAACACCAGTACAGGGGACCAGTGTCTTACAGGTCATGGACATTGACACCAGTACTGGAGATCAGTATGTTTAAGGTCATGGACACTGACACCAGTACTGGGGACCAGTGTGTTTCAGTTTATGATGACTAACACCAGTACAGGGGACCAGTGTCTTACAGGTCATGGACACTGATACCAGTGATGGGGTCAGTGTGTTTCAGGTCATGGACACTGACACCAGTACTAGGGAACAGTGTGTTTCAGGTCATGGACACTGACACCAGTACTGGGGAACAGTGTGTTTCAGGTCAGTTTCAGGTCATGGACACTGACACCAGTACTGGGGAACAGTGTGTTTCAGGTCATGGGCAGTAACACCAGTACTGGGGAACAGTGTGTTTCACATCATAGACACTGAACCAGTACTTTGGACCAGTGTGTTTTCGGTCATGAACACTCATACCAGTAACGGGGACCAGTGTTTTTCAGGTCATCGGCACTGAAACCAGTTCTGGGAACCAGTGCGTTACAGGTCATGGGCACTGACACCACCACTGGGGACCAGTGTGTTTCAGGTCATGGACACTAACACCAGTACTGGTGACAAGTGTGTTTCAGGTCAGGGGCACTAACACCAGTACTGGTGACAAGTGTGTTTCAAGTCATGGGTACTGACACCAGTACTGGGGACCCATGTGTTAATGGTCATGTGCACTGGCAGCAGTAATGGCGACCAGTGTGTTTCAGGTCATTGGCACTGACACCAGTATTGGTGACCAGTGTGTTTCAGGTCATGGACACTGACACCTGTACTGGGGACCAGTTTGATTCAGGTCATGGGCACCAACACCAGTACTGGAATCCAGTGTGTTTCAGGTCATGGACACTGACACCAGTACTGGACACCATTGTGTTTCAGTTCATGGGCACTGACACCAGTACTGGTGACCAGTGTGTTACAGGTCATGGGCACTAACACCAGTACTGGGGATCATTGTGTTTCAGTTCATTGGCACTGACACCAGTACTGGGGACCAGTTTGATTCAGGTCATGGGCACCAACACCAGTACTGGAATCCAGTGTGTTTCAGGTCATGGACACTGACACCAGTACTGGAGACCATTGTGTTTCAGTTCATGGGCACTGACACCAGTCCTGGAGACCAGTGTGTTACAGGTCATGGGCACTGACACCAGTACTGGGGATCATTGTGTT
>NW_025197423.1:0-5121 GCF_004010195.1 Chiloscyllium plagiosum
TACCTGGGTAGGTTTGTTTTCCCCTACCTGGGCAGGTTTGTTTTCCCTTACCTGGGTCGGTTTGTTTCCCTTACCTGGGTAGGATTGTTTTCCCCTAACCTGGGTAGGTTTGTTTCTCCTTACCTGGGTAAGTTTGTTTTCCCCTTACCTGGGTAGGTTTGTTATCCCCTACCTGGGCAGGTTTGTTTTCCCTTACCTGGGTAGGTTTGTTATCCCCTACCTGGGCAGGTTTGTTTTCCCCTTACCTGGGTAGGTTTGTTATCCCCTTACCTGGGTAGGTTTGTTTTCCTTATCTGGGTAGGTTTGTTTCCCCTTACCTGGGTAGGTTTGTTTTCCCCTTACCTGGGTCGGTTTGTTTTCCTTACCTGGGTAGGTTTGTTTTCCCCTTACCTGGGTAGGTTTGTTTTCCCCTTGCCTGGGTAGGTTTGTTTCCCCTTACCTGGGTAGGTTTGTTTTCCCCTTACCTGGTTAGGTTTGTTTACTTTACCTGGGTAGGTTTGTTTTCCCCTTTCCTGTTTCGGTTTGTTTTCCCCTACCTGGGTCGGATTGTTTCCCTTACCTGGGTAGGTTTGTTATCCCCTACCTGGGTAGGTTTGTTTTCCCCTTACCTGGGTAGGTGTGTTTTCCCCTTAACTGGGTAGGTTTTTTTTCCCTTACCTGGGTAGGTTTTAGATTAGATTACTTACAGTGTGGAAACAGGCCCTTCGGCCCAACAAGTCCATTTGTTTTCCCCTTACCTGGGTAGGATTGTTTTCTCTTACCTGGGTAGGTTTGTTTTCCCCTTACCTGGGTAGGATTGTTTTCTCTTACCTGGGTAGGTTTGTTTTCCCCTTACCTGGGTAGGATTGTTTTCTCTTACCTGGGTAGGTTTGTTTTCCCCTTACCTGGGTAGGATTGTTTTCTCTTACCTGGGTAGGTTTGTTTTCCCCTTACCTGGGTAGGATTGTTTTCTCTTACCTGGGTAGGTTTGTTTTCCCCTTACCTGGGTAGGATTGTTTTCTCTTACCTGGGTAGGTTTGTTTTCCCCTTTAACTGGGTAGGTTTGTTTCCCCTACCTGGGTAGGTTTGTTTTCCCTTACCTGGGTAGGTTTGTTTTCCCCTTACCTGGGTAGGTTTGTTTTCCCTTACCTGGGTAGGTTTGTTTTCCCCTTATCTCGGTAGGTTTGTTTTCCCTTACCTGGGTAGGTTTGTTTTCCCTTACCTGGGTAGGTTTGTTTTCCTCTTACCTGGGTATGTTTGTTTCCCTGACCTGGATAGGTTTGTTTTCCCTTACCTGGGTAGGTTTGTTTTCCCTTACCTGGGTAGGTTTGTTTCCCCTTACCTGGGTAGGTTTTTTATTCCGACCTGGGTAGGTTTGTTTTCCCCTTACCTGGGTAAGTTTGTTTTCCCCTTACCTGGGTAGGTTTGTTATGCCCTACCTGGGCAGGTTTGTTTACCTTACCTGGGTAGGTTTGTTTACCTTACCTGGGTAGGTTTGTTTTCCCCTTACCTGGGTAGGTTTGTTTTACCCTTACCTGGGTAGGTTTGTTATCCCCTACCTGGGCAGGTTTGTTTTCCCTTACCTGGGTAGGTTTGTTTCCCTTACCTGGGTAGGATTGTTTTCCCCTTACCTGGGTAGGTTTGTTTTCCCCTTGCCTGGGTAGGTTTGTTTTCCCCTTACCTGGGTAGGTTTGTTATCCCCTACCTGGGTCGGTTTGTTTTCCCCTACCTGGGTAGGTTTGTTTTCCCCTACCTGGGTAGGTTTGTTTCCCTTACCTGGGTAGGTTTGTTTTCCCCTACCTGGGTAGGTTTGTTTTCCTTACCTGGGTAGATTCGTTTCCCCTTACCTGGGTAGGTTTGTTTTCCCCTTACCTGGGTAGGTTTGTTTTCCCCTACCTGGGTCGGTTTGTTTTCCCCTACCTGGGTAGGTTTGTTTTCCCCTACCTGGGTAGGTTTGTTTCCCTTACCTGGATAGGTTTGATTTCCCTTACCTGGGTAGGTTTGTTTCCCTTACCTGGGTAGGTTTGTTTTCCCCTACCTGGGTAGGTTTGTTTTCCCTTACCTGGGTAGGTTTGTTTCCATTACCGGGGTAGGTTTGTTTCCCCTACCTGGGTAGGTTTGTTTTCCCCTTACCTGGGTAGGTTTGTTTCCCCTACCTGGGTCGGTTTGTTTTCCCCTTACCTGGGTAGGTTTGTTTTCCCCTTACCTGAGTAGGTTTGTTTTCCCCTTACCTGTGTAGGTTTGTTTCCATTACCTGGGTAGGTTTGTTTCCCCTACCTGGGTAGGTTTGTTTTCCCCTTACCTGGGTAGGTTTGTTTCCCCTACCTGGGTCGATTTGTTTTCCCCTTACCTGGGTAGGTCTGTTTTCCCCTTACCTGGGTAGGTTTGTTTTCCCTTACCTGGGTAGGTTTGTTTTCCCTACCTGGGTAGGTGTGTTTTCCCTTACCTGGTTAGGTTTGTTTTCCCTTACCTGGGTATGTTTGTTTTCCCCTTACCTGGGTCGGTTTGTTTCCCTTACCTGAGTAGTTTTGTTTCCCTTACCTGGGTAGGTTTGTTTTCCCCTTACCTGGGGTAGGTTTGTTTTCCCCTACCTGGGTAGGTTTGTTTTCCCTTACCTGGGTAGGTTTGTTTTCCCCTCCCTGGGTAGGTTTGTTTTCCCTTACCTGGGTAGGTTTGTTTTCCCCTACCTGGGTAGGTTTGTTTCCCCTACCTGGATAGGTTTGTTTTCCCCTAACCTGGGGTAGGTTTGTTTTCCCCTTACCTGGGGTAGGTTTGTTTTCCCCTACCTGGGTAGGTTTGTTTTCCCTTACCTGGGTAGGTTTGTTTTCCCCTTACCTGGGGAGGTTTGTTTCCCCTTACCTGGGTAGGTTTTTTCTCCGCTTACCTGGGTAGGTGTGTTTTCCCCTTAACTGGGTAGGTTTGTTTTCCCCTTACCTGGGTAGGTTTGTATTCCCCTACCTGGCTAGGTTTGTTTTCCCTAACCTGGGTAGGTTTGTTTCCCTTACCTGGGTAGGTTTGTTTTCCCCTTACCTGGGTAGGTTTGTTTTCCCCTACCTGGGTAAGTTTGTTTCCATTACCTGGGTAGGTTTGTTTTCCCTTACCTGGGTAGGTTTGTTTTCCCCTTACCTGGGTAGGTTTGTTTTCCCCTACCTGGGTAAGTTTGTTTCCATTACCTGGGTAGGTTTGTTTCCCTTACCTGGATAGGTTTGTTTTCCCTTACCTGGGTAGGTTTATTTTTCCCTCACCTGGGTAGGTTTGTTTTCCCCTTACCTGGGTAGGTTTGTTTCCCTTACCTGGGTAGGTTTGTTTTCCCCTTACCAGGGTAGGTTTATTTTTCCCTTACCTGGGTATGTTTGTTCACCCCTTATCTCGGTAGGTTTGTTTTCCCTTACCTGGGTAGGTTTGTTTTCCCCTTACCTGGATAGGTTTGTTTTCCCTTACCTGGGTAGGTTCATTTTACCCTTACCTGGGCAGGTTTGTTTTCCCCTTACCTGGGTAGGTTTGTTTTCCCCTTACCTGGCTGGTTTGTTTTCCCCTACCTGGGTAGGTTTGTTTCCCCTACCTGGGTAGGTTTGTTTTCCCCTCACCTGGGGTAGGTTTGTTTTCCCCTACCTGGGTAGGTTTGTTTTCCCCTTACCTGGGTAGGTTTGTTTTCCCCTTACCTGGGTAGTTTTGTTATCCCCTACCTGGGTAGGTTTGTTTTCCGTTACCTGGGTAGGTTTGTTTCCCTTACCTGGATAGGATTGTTTTCCCCTTACCTGGGTAGGTTTGTTTTCCCCTTACCTGGGTAGGTTTGTTTCCCCTTACCTGGCTAGGTTTGTTTTCCCCTACCTGGGTAGGTTTGTTTTCCCTTACCTGGGTAGGTTTTTTTTACCTTAACTGGGTAGGTTTGTTTTTCCCTTACCTGGGGAGGTTTGTTTCCCCTTACCTGGGTAGGTTTGTTTTCCCCTTACCTGGTTAGGTTTGTTTTCCCCTCACCTGGGTAGGTTTGTTTTCCCTTACCTGGGTAGATTTCTTTCCCCTTACCTGGGTAGGTTTGTTTTCCCCTTACCTGGGTAGGTTTGTTTTCCCCTTACCTGGGTAGGTTTGTTATCCCTTACCTGGGTCGGTTTGTTTTCCCTTACCTGGGTAGGTTTGTTTTCCCCTTACCTGGGTAGGTTTGTTTTCCCTTAACTGGGAAGGTTTTAGATTAGATTACTTACAGTGTGGAAACAGGCCCTTCGGCCCAACAAGTCCACACCCGCCCCGCCGAAGCACAACCCACCCATACCCCTACATTTACCCCTTACCTAACACTACGGGCAAGGGGTTTGTTTCCCCTACCTGCATAGGTTTGTTTTCCCCTTACCTGGGTAGGTTTGTTTTCCCCTACCTGGGTCGGTTTGTTTTCCCGTTACCTGGGTCGGTTTGTTTCCCTCATCTGGGTAGGTTTGTTTCCCTTACCTGGGTAGGTTTGTTTTCCCCTTACCTGGGGTAGGTTTGTTTCCCTTACCTGGGTAGGTTTGTTTCGCTTACCTATTTTCGCTTACCTGGGTAGGTTTGTTTTCCCCTACCTGGTTAGGTTTGTTTCCCTTACCTGTGTAGGTTTGTTTTCCCCTTACCTGGGTAGGTTTGTTTTCGCCTGACCTGGGTAGGTGTGTTTTCCCCTTAACTGGGTAGATTTGTTTTCCCTTCCCTGTGTAGGTTTGTTTTCCCCTTACCTGGGTAGGTGTGTTTTCCCCTTAACTGTGTAGGTTTGTTTTCCCTTACCTGGGTAGGTTTGATTTCCCCTACCTGGGTAGGTTTCTTTTCCCCTTACCTGGGTAGGTTTGTTTCCCTTACCTGGGTAGGTTTGTTTTCCCCTTACCTGGGTAGGTTGGTTTTCCCCTCACCTGGGTAGGTTTGTTTTGCCCTTACCTGGGTAGGTTTGTTTTGCCCTTACCTGGGTAGGTTTGTTTTCCCCTTACCTGGGTAGGTTTGTTTTGCCCTTACCTGGGTAGGTTGGTTTTCCCCTTACCTGGGTAGGTTTGTTTTCCCCTACCTGGGTAGGTTTGTTTGCCTTACCTGGGTAGGTTTGTTTCCCGTACCTGGGTAGGTTGGGTTTCCCCTCACCTGGGTAGGTTTGTTTTCCCCTTACCTGGGTAGGTTTGTTTTGCCCTTACC
>NW_025197424.1:0-1326 GCF_004010195.1 Chiloscyllium plagiosum
AACATCTGCCGTGGAAGGATTCAAACCCAAGTTATCAGAACACTACCTGTTCTTTCGATGAACAATTAAGTGTTAATATGACGAGGCCAGCAAATACTCGAATGCTGCACAATGCAATTACCTTGTGCCGTATGATATGTTCCAGATTTGCCTTGATGTTATCCATTACATAATTTTAAAAAGGGTGGAGGGGTTTGCTTTTTAATCAAAATCACGCGGTGAATGGACATTGCAACCTGGCGCTGCTGTTGCTCCCCAAACCTTGAATTCGTCATCATCAAATGCGGCCCCTTCTATCTACCACGGGAATTTACCGCTGCTTCACTAACGGCTGTGTTCATACCACCACAAACAAAGGTTGAGGAAGATCTGGATGGGCTGTACTCTACTACAAACATTTTGGAGACGGAACACGCCGTGGTCCTGTTTCTTGTAACTGGCGACTTTAGTCAAGCCAATGTAAGGAATGTGTTGCCCAAGTACCGCCATAACATTATCTGCCCTACCGGGGACCGAACCTTTTAGACCACTGTAACACGACTGTGACAATGGCTACCACTCCATCCCCAACCCGCATTTTGGGATCTCCGAACACAATGTCGTTTTTCTTCTCCCAGCTAACAGTCGAAAGCTCAAGCAGGAAACCCTGTCATGGATAGAGCACCAGTGTTGTTTGGAGGAGGTAGAGGATCAACTCCCGCGCTATCTATAATCGGATGAATAAGCCATGTTCAAACAGTCCGCAGGTACCACGGACGAGTACGCTGCCATCGTCACAGTCTTCATCAGCAAATGTGTGGAGGACTGCATACCAAGGAAGTCAATCTGCGTGTTCCTCAACAAGAAACCCTGGATGAACAAGGACATACAGAACCTGCTAAAAACCTGGCGTGAAGCCTTCGGATCGGGAAACCCACTCAAATATACCGAATCCACAAATTAACTTCGCAGAGCCTTTAAGACAGCCAAGGACCAATACCGTTTCAAACTAGAGACACAAACAGACAGAAAGCGAATATGTTAAGGACTGAATTACTTCTCAGATTCTAAAAAGAGACGGTGCAAGATAGCAGACGATGGCACATGCCTCCCAGATCGTCTCAAAGCCTTCTATGCACGTTTTAAGCAGACTTTCGGTGGAGAGTCAAAACCTCTTCCAACACGTCCCGACGAACCTGCCGCAACAGTACCTGCATCAGACGTCAGATCATTTTCCTTCCTGTGAATCCCAGGAAAACGATGGGACCAGACGGAACACCAGAATGTGCACTCGGAGCGTGTGCGGATCAAATGGCAGAAGTCTTCTCGGACATCTTCAAACTCTCC
>NW_025197424.1:1683-5121 GCF_004010195.1 Chiloscyllium plagiosum
GCTGATGACACCACCATCGTCGGTCGAATCTCAGATTGCGACAAAACAGACGACAGAAGGGAGGTGGAAGACCTGAAAAAATGGTGCACTAAGAACAACCTCGCTCTCAATGCTGGAACTCATTATTGACTTTCAGGTGGGTATTACTCATGCTCCCCAACAAATTAACAGCACAGAGGTGGAACGAGTTGAGAGTGTCATGCTCCTGGGAGTTGTCATTTACAAGAAGTTTTCTTGGACTCTTCACGTGGCTGCACTGGTTACAACAACCCATCAATACCTGTTCTTCCTCAGACAGCTGAGGAATTTGGCATGACGGCGCATGCGTTTATCAACTTTTCTAGGTGCGCCATCGACAGCATTCTTTCTGGATGTATCACTACCTGGTATGAAAACTGTACTATTCAAAATTGGAGACGGTTGAGACAGTTGCAGAGAGTACTGAACTCGGCCCCGACAATCACAAATGCTAATCTCTCATCAATAGAAGCCATCTAGCAGGCCTAATGCCAAGGAAAGGTCACCAGCATTCTCAAACATCTATTCCACCCTGACAATATATTTGTACAACTCCTGCATCGGGGAGAAGGCACAGAAGCCTGAACACACACTCCAGCCGGTTTCGTAACAGTTTCTACCCGACTGTTGTCAGAAAACTGAATGGATGGACACACTCTTAGCATTCGCTTGTACCTGTGTTTTTGTTTTGCCTCTGTTAAATTATTATATACGTATCTATGCTACTTAACTCTGTGATCTGCCTGCGTTGCTCGCAAGACACAACTTTTCACTGCGTCTTGGTACACATGACGATAAACTGAATTCAATTCAGTTCAATTCTATTCAATTCAATATTAGAAAATGAATAACTTTTCACCTTGTTACATTTCCTCTTCTTCTCGGGAATATACTTTTTCTGAGAGGTATTTGACATCTCCCTAAGTATTTGTCACTGTACTTCAACTGTCCTGCCCTTTAAAGTGTATTGCTCAGTGCATTCCAGTGCCAACTATTTCCTTATGCTAGTATAATTATCATTCCCCATCACCAAAACTTTTGTAAATGTCACTGTCTCCTCTCTTTCAATCTGAATTTGAAACTCTAGCATGTAGTGACCACTCTTTTCAAGACAATACATAAATACAAGGCCATTTATCAGTTCTTCCTCATTATATAATACCAAATCTGAAGTAGGCATTTCTCTGGTTGTTCCATAGCATGTTGCTCGACGGGACAATCACTTGTACACTTTATGAATCATTCTTCACAGCTAATCTTTACAGGTATTAAACGAGTGAATGTGCATCTTCAAACCACCCATATTCACTTGTGTGCCTTTCTCAAAATCCTCTTATTGTCTGGATTATATAGTTCAACACTTTTGGTGGTGGTGTGGTGGTGGTGGAAATTACTCAATTTCATGGGTTTCTTCCTTTGCCTTGTACCATCATTCTGCTCCCTCTTGCTAATATAATTTATTGCTACGGCATTAACGTCATTCTTAACTAGTAGGACGGAAGAGTTTCTCAATGCTTAGCACTGCTGCGACACAGCGCTGTTGACCTGGGTGAGATCCCAGCCTCGGTAGACTGTTTTCTTGCGGAGTTTACAAATTCTACACGTATCTGCGCAGATTTCCTCCTGGTGCTCCAGGTTCGTGTTGCAGTCCAAAGATGCGCAGGTTATGTAAATTGGTCACGCTAAATCGCCCCTCGTGTTCAGGGATGTGTAGGTCAGTCGCATTAGTCAGCAGTAAATGCAGAGCAAGACCTCGAACATCGAACATTGCAGTGCAGTAGGCACTCTTCAGCACTGATGGATCCAATCCGAAACCTATCTAATCCATGTTTTTCCATCTTCATCCATATATTTATCACTTGCCCATTTAAATGCCCTTAAATTTGGCAAATCTACTACTGTTTAAAGGAGGGAATTTCACGGCCGTAGTGGACTCTGAGTGTAGGAACAATCTCTGACATCTGTCTCGTATCTACCAACCCTCGATTTAAAGCAATGGCACCTGGTGCACATCTCAGTCCAGTTTTGCAACTTATCCATGTTCTTCTGTAACCTGACATCCTTCAGCGTTGTCCACAGCTCTACCGACATTAGTGTCATCCGCAAATTAACTAACGTAGCCTGTTACGCATTCATACAGGTCATTTATAAAATTGGCAAACACTGGTAGCCTCAAAACAGATCCTTGCGGGAAACGACTAGGTATTGATCTCCAGGACGAACATTTCACATCAAACACTGTTTTCTTTCAGCACGACAATTTCTGAATAAAACTGCTAAATCACCCTCAATCCCACGCTTCCATATTTTATGCAATAGCCTACAGTGGGGAACTTTATCAAACGCCTTACTGAAACGCCATATGAACCACGTTTCCCTCATCCACCTCTTTGTTTACTTTCTCAAAGAACTGAATAAGTTTGTGACGTATAACATACCATTCCCAAAACCGTGTTGACTATCCTTAATCAACTTAATCCTCTCTCAATGATTATAATTCCTATCAGTTATAACATTTTCCAACACTTTCCCTACAATCAAAGTGAAGCTTATTTGTCTTTAATTATCAGGATTGTCCCTACTCCCCTTTTGAACACCAGGAAAACATTCGCTATCCTCTCGTCTTCTGGCGCTTTTTCCTGTTGGCAATGAAGACATAACGTCCAAAGCCAAAGACTCTGCAAACCTGTATGGGAATATGTCTGGGTAGGTTACTCTTCAGAGGATAACGGTCCACTTGTTCAAACGAAAGGCATATTTCAACCCTGTAGGGATTCTATTCTATGCTTCTATGAGCAGCTGCACCTACGGCTCCTTCTTGTCTAGCCTTTCAGAATGCTGGATAACTTATTACATTTAACGCCCAGTCCTGAACTTCAGGTAATCTCCATCACATCATACGCATTTGTCGCTGTTTGTGCTGTCAATTTATCAATTGTATTCCAAATGCTGCTTGCAATTTTGCACAATGCTTTTCAATAATTTCCATTGATCTGCTTTCTCTTTTAATATTTTCTTCTGCACTATTCTTTCCACTGTCCATTCTTATTTATTAATTCCCTCATAATACTGAGCCTCATCTCTATAATTTACTCCAAATTACAACTGATATTCGGACGTTTATGATTTCTTCCCTCATCACTGTGCCTGCTTATCCTAGTCACCTCTACTTTCTGCTGACTTTCTGACCTGTCAGTTTGGTTACCAGCCTCCTGCATTATAAGTTTACATCCACATACGTTGCACTAACTAACGCGTCCGCCAGGATGTTGGTGCTCCTTCAGTCCAGATAAAAATACTTTTATTACACTTCTCTCCTGACCTGTAAGACATCCCATTGTTACAAAAATACGAACCGTTCCTCTCGTTACAGCTATTTAGCCACATTTTAAGAGATACTATCTTTCCATTCCTGCTGCA
>NW_025197425.1:0-5121 GCF_004010195.1 Chiloscyllium plagiosum
AGAAACTCAACAACAACAAATCAAAGGAATGTGTGTGTGTTTCCTTTCTTCCTGATGGTGGAAATTGAATAAAGATTTGTGCACCTGGTTTCTTTCACTGTGTCTCACACCTGGGCACACACACACCATGTGTCTGGGGGGGGGGAAGCGCTACCCCAGTTAGGCAGTAGTGTGGGGGTAATAAAAAATAGAAAAAGAAAAGGCGTAAAAAATAGAAAAAGAGAAAATAAGAGCAGAAGTGTCAGACATTCCGAAAAATAAATAACTTAACAAACAGGAGTGTTAGAGGTTCTGTTCGTTCTGAGAATTGGCTCTAAGGGAGATGGACCAGTGTTCAAGGACTCTCTTCTTGATTGTATCAAGAGAAGGGGGACTTTTTTCTGGGACTGACTGTCCCACAACCAGTGCATTAGAAGGAGAAGGACAA
The DNA here is from genome assembly GCF_004010195.1 of Chiloscyllium plagiosum. NCBI lineage: Eukaryota > Metazoa > Chordata > Chondrichthyes > Orectolobiformes > Hemiscylliidae > Chiloscyllium > Chiloscyllium plagiosum. The sequence goes on from NW_025197425.1 coordinate 428, forward strand.
GAAGGAGGAGGAGGAGAAGGAGAAGTGAGAAGGAAGAAAACCCAGAGGCAGAAGGAGGAGAATGTGAGAGTTATGAGGCCTAGGCCTGCTTCTGGTGCAGCAGCCTGGACCTTGCCTCCAGCTGTCCCAACTGCTGCTGCTGCTGCCTGAGGCCTACGTCCACGGCTGCTGCCAGAGCCTTACCCAGCTCCAATGAGTGTTGCTGCTGCCTGGGGGCCAACCCCACTGCTGGTCCCTGGACTCCACCTGCTGCTGCTTGAGGCCTGTCACCCCTAATGCCGCCTGGAACGTGCCTTGGGTACCTCCCAAAATCGCTACTGTTGCTGCCAGAGGCCCACCTCCACAACTGCGGCCTCGGACTTGCCTTGATGCTGCCTGGATCTCGCCTTAGCCCCCTCCCAAGACCCCACTGCTGCAAACCGAGGTTTGCCTCCATCACTGCTGCTGTCTGAGGCCTGCCTCCACCACTGCTGCTGCCTTGGGCCTGGGACCCCAATTGGACTCAAAACTACAGCTGTTTCCTGGGGCCTATCTCCACCAGCACCCAACTGCACAGCCATGGTGAGCCCGAACACCGCAAGGCCAGCCGCACCTACGAAGATCCTTGGATGCTGCCTGAACTGCTGTGCTCTTCCAGCACAACCAATTCAGAATCTGGTTTCCAGAATCTGCAGTCATTGTTTTTACCCAGCTGCACCTACGCCAGGGTAACCGCTGCCTTAGGCTCTGCTGTTCCAGCCCAAACTACAACCCCGACACCCTTTAGGCACCATACTAAACGATTGGAGGTCAAGGCCTATCCCCACCCCAACATGTCCATCGAGGCCTGCAGTAAGGCCATGGCTATTCTGGTCACCCCACTGGCCATGATCGCTGCGACCATGACGTATGGGAAGGTCATATTTTTCCGCAGGACCGTGCAGGCGGTCCACCTTACCGTGGAGAGGGGATGTCACTGTGAGCGGGACACATCTGTTTGTCGACCCTTGGGAGGTTATGGCCCAGAGATACGTGATTTCCAATGTCCCGCTCTTTATTGTCAGTGAGCTCCTTCTCACACACCTTCAAAGTCTGGGGGAAATCCGGTCAGGTATCCAACGGCTCCTGCTCGGTCTGAACGACACTGCCCTCTGGCATACATACTCCTTCCGACACCAAGTGTTTATTTGCCTGGACCAGGAGGAGGTCACCGAGGACTCGTTTACTCTCCTCCACAAGGGCGCGGCATACCGCGTCTTCTGGTCAGCGACGGCATGCGATGTCACCTGTGCCACGAGGTGGGACATACAAGAAAGAACTGCCCCACCCAGAAGGCTGCCCAGCCCACGCCAATGGCTGAGGGTGGCGCAGCCGCACCGATTCCCCCTCCCCTTAATTCAACACCAAAAACCCCAGCAGCAGGGGCTGAACCAAAGACTCCTAGTGCCTCGGCCTCTGGCAGGGATGGGGATGAGCATCCAGCCGGACACAAATTGCAGGAAAAAGACATAAAGCGCCAAGCCTGCTGCCATGGACAACACCCCACCACTTCCTCTCAAAATGGACCTACGATCTGCCCCACCCTGGCACGACAATGCCCCATGCCAGCGTTGCCCCGGCGTAGGACCCCTGACCCCCAACCCCCGCCCCCCGAGTCCGTGCCTGATCCCTGCACTGCTGACCACAAGCCCAATCCCCGCCCCATTACAGAAACCCCTGGGGCATCGCTGCCTGGACCTGGCCCTGCAACACCTGGCCCGGGGGTCCATGAGCTCAGCCCCTGCCCCACCGGGCAACACCCCTAAAACTGGGTCCCGAGTCCGCCCACCATCAACTGATAAACCAGGGGCGGGCAGGAAGTGACACAGCTGGCTCTCCCCACCCTGGCCACGCCCCCTGACATTCCCCAGCCAATTGTATTGCGGGAGAAGCTGCGGGGAGAAACTCGGGCCCCATGATCAGCAAGGCGGGCAGGGAGGGGAAGGCCCATAACACCCCCCTCCACCCCCGTCTCTCTTGGGCAGAGGCACTGGCCCTTGAAGTGTAGAGAATTCCCGGCAGTTCGCCAGCGGCACTGTCCGTCTCCAGGATATGAGCCCACGGCGTCTCCTGCCTGTCCCATACCATGGCCTAGCCTGCACGAACCGCCAGGGTTCTTCAGCCATAATTCCACCAGTCCCTGGAGATGACTTTAAAAACAACATGGGCCGTGGTGTGTGCAACAATCGTGAAACATCCGCTGGGTCGTCGAGCGGTGGAGGGGAGCAAAGTGTTATCCTCACGCCTCCCTCCCAGACTGTTTTTCCGGGGGCCTTGGACATGGGGGAGGACCTTTTCCCTCGAAATCGCCAGGATAGAGCCCAACTGGCGCTCGACCGCTGGAGCTCCTCTGAAAGAGTGTACTGGTCGGCTACGCTGCTTGCCTGGTCTCAACATAAATGAGCGAAAGCAAGTCAGGAACTTCCTGGGAACATTCCTGGTGAGAGTGAGGGATGTCTGTGCCCCTCCCTCGTCCTCCCAGTAAATGTATAGAGTTTTTGAATGTACTGATTGCGGTTGTACAACGTTTCCGACATGAAGACAACTATAGCCAGCCTCAATGTCAACGGCAGCAGGGAGTCACAGCACAGATTCCAGAACCTCTCGGTCCTTCGGGACGGGAGGTGTGCGATGTGCTTCGTTCAAGAAACCCATACCACCCCGGGAGACGAAGCCACCTGGCTCCTCGATTGGCAAGGGCGGTTCTACATGAGTTACCTCACCGCAGATCTGGCGGGGTGGCTATCTTGTTGGCCCCGCATTTTCAGCCGGATGTCTTGAGGGTCAGGGGGCCTGTGCCAGGCCGTTTGCTTCAACTGAAGTTCGGCTGTGGGGTGCAGTACTTCATTTGGTGAACTTCAACGCTCCCTTGGCCGGGTCGAGGCAAGCGAGCTTCTTTGGAAAAGTGTCTGATCATCTCACCTCCATCGACGAAAGCAAGTGTGTCTTCCTCAGGGGAGATTTTAACTGCATTCTCGAGAACAGGGACCATGGCTGTGCCCACACTGGTTGGGCGTCGTGGAGGAGGTTGGGGGACTTAGTTAAGTCCTTCGATCTGGTGGACGTCTGGTTGAATCTCCATCCCGACTCCATCGCCTTCACCTTGGTGAGGCCTGGGGTCGGGACCATCACCTGGTGTGGGCGGAACTCCTTCCGTTCGGCGCCAGGCTTGGCTCCGCGTACTAGCACTTTATCAACCTGCTGCTGCAGGATGAGTGGTTCTGGGATTCAATTCATAATTTCTGGGCCGGCTGGAGAAGGAAGCGGGGAAGCTTCCCCTCCCTGAGGCTATGGTGGGATGTGGGCAAGGCTCACATCTGCGTTTTCTGTCAGGAGTACGCGAAGGGGTCAACAAAGAGGGGGGTAATCGAGTAATTGGAGAAGGAGATGCTCGACCTCGGTCAGCCAGACGCTGACCCGGCCCTGTGCGGGGTTTACAAAGAGAAGGCGGCCATGGTCCGGGACCTGCAGCTGGTTGGGTCCCAGGCGCGGATGTGAGTTCACAGATCCAGTTTCTCCAGGACCTAGACCGCGGCTCCCCCTTCTGCTCGCAGCAAACAAAGGCGTAGCACCTGTCAGTAGCTGCTTGTGCTGCTGGCCGACAACGGGTCCATTGTCTCGGATCTGGAGGGTATCAGGGCCCACGTCTGAACTTATTATATGACTCTGTTCTCCCCAGATCCGTCCAGCGAGGATGCTGGCAGAGTCCTGTGTGAGGACATGATGCAGCTCAGCCCTGAGGACGCCGGAAGGCTCGACGCTCCCGTCACTTTAGAGGAGCTGACCAGGGCCTTCGACCAGCTCTCGAGGAGCAAGTACCCGGGGGTGGACACTGACTGTGGAGATCTTCAGGGCCTTCTGGAATGTCCGGGGGAGCGACTACACATAAGTCCTGGGGGAGTGTCTAAATGCCAGAGAGCTGCCCCTTTCTTGGCACAGGACAATCATCGTCCTGCTGGCAAAGAAGGGGGACCTTCATCTCTAAAGAACTGGTGTCCGTTCCCCCTCCTCAGCACGGACAACAAAATTTTTGCCAGGGTGTTGTCTTCTTGCCTGCCGTCCGTGCTGGCCCACGTGCTTCACGGGGACCATTCCTACACGGTCCCAGGCTGGAAGATACATGACACCGTCCACCTGGACAGGGAACTGATCCATTTCTGTCGACTGGCTGGTCTGCCGATTGCTTTCCTGTCTCTCCACCAAGAGAAGGCGTTCGACAGGGTGGATCAGGAGTATCTGCTCGGGACTCTGCGGGCATTCGTATTCTGGACGCAGTTCGTTCCACGGATCCGACTTGTGTACACCGCTGCAAAGTGTCTGGTTAAAGTTAATGGATCCCTGATGGCGCCCCTTCACTTCAGGAGGGGTACATCAAGGCCGCCCCCTGTCAGTCAGCTGTATTCCCTGTGCGTGGAGCCTTTCCTGTGCCTCTTGCAGAGGAGGTTGTCAGGGCAGGTTCTGCGTGGCACGGGCACCGGTTTGGTCCTCTCGGCCTACGCCGACGACATGCTCCTCACTTTCACTGACCCAGCTGAGCTGGGGAGGATGCGCAAGTGCCAGGCCGTGTACTCGGCAGCGTCTCCCGCCAGGATCAACTAGGCCAAATGTTCCGGACTACTGGTCGGTCCGTGGCTGGTGTATTCTCTGCCAGAGGAGTTATGGAGGGTTCAGCTGGA
>NW_025197426.1:0-2318 GCF_004010195.1 Chiloscyllium plagiosum
CTCACCGCAGTTTAACAAGAATCTCACTGCAGTTTAACAAGAATCTCCCCGCAGTTTAACAAGAATCTCACCGCAGTCTAACAAGAATCTCACTGCAGTCTAACAAGAATCTCACTGCAGTTTAACAAGAATCTCACTGCAGTCTAACAAGAATCTCACTGCAGTTTAACAAGAGTCTCACTGCAGTTTAACAAGAATCTCACCGCAGTTTAACACGAATCTCACCACAGTCTAACAAGAATCTCACCGCAGTCTAACAAGAATCTCACTGCAGTTTAACAAGAATCTCACCGCAGTCTAACAAGAATCTCACCGCAGTTTAACAAGCATCTCACCGCAGTTTAACAAGAGTCTCACTGCAGTTTAACAAGAATCTCACTGCCGTCTAACAGGAATCTCGCTGCACTCACACAAGATTCTCACTGCAGTCTCATAAGAATCTCACCGCAGTCTAACAAGAATCTCACCGCAATCCAACAAGACTCTCACTGCAGTTTAACAAGAATCTCACCGCAGTCTAATAAGAATCTCACTGCAGTTTAACAAGAATCTCACTGCAGTCCAACAAGAATCTCACTGCAGTTTAACAAGAATCTCACTGCCGTCTAACAGGAATCTCGCTGCAGTCACACAAGATTCTCACTGCAGTCTAACAAGCATCTCACCGCAGTTTAACATGAATCTCACTGCAGTCTAACAAGAGAAGCCACGATGCTGCCTGAATTGATGTGCTCTTCCAGCACCATTGATCCAGAATCTGGTTTCCAGCATCTGCAGTCATTGTTTTTACCTTGAAGATTCTCACTGCAGTCTAACAGGAATCTCATTGCAGTCGAACAAGAATCTCAATGCAGTTTAACAGTAATCTCGTTGCAGTCAAACAAGAATCTCACCACAGTCTAACCATAAATTTACCGCAGTCCATTAAGAATCTCACTGCAGAATTGCAAGAATCTCACCACAGTCTAACAAGACTTTCACCGCAGTCTAATAAGAATCTCACTGCAGTCTAACAAAAATCTCACCGCAGTATAACAAGACTTTCACCGCAGTCTAACAAGCATCTCACTGCATTTTAAGAAAAATCTTACCGCAGTCTAACCAGAATCTCACCACAGTCTAACAAGAATCTCACTGCATTTTAAGAAAAATCTTACCGCAGTCTAACAAGAATCTCACCACAGTCAGACACGAACTTCACTGCAGTCGAACAAGAATCACCTCCGTATTCTAACAGGAATCTCACCGCAGTCTAACAAGACTCTGACCGCAGTCTAACAAGACTCTGACCCCAGTCACACAAGAATCTCACCGCAGTCTAACAAGAATCTCACTGCAGTCTAACAAGAATCTCACTGCAGTCTAACAAGACTCTGACCGCAGTCTAACATGACTCTGACCGCAGTCTAACAAGACTCTGACCGCAGTCTAACAAGACTCTGACCAGAGTCTAACAAGAATCACACCGCAGTCTCTAAAGAATCTCATTGCAGTCGAACAAGAATCTCATCACAGTCAAACACGAATCTCAATGCAGTATAACAGTAATCTCGCTGCATTCTAACACAAATCTCACTGCAGTCACACAAGAATCTCACTAAAGTCTAACCATAAACTTACCGCAGTCTAACAAGAATCTCACTGCTGTCTGGAAAGAATCCCATTACAGTCTAACAAGAATTTCTCCGCTGTCTAATAAGAATCTCAGCACAGTCTAACAAGAATCTCACCACAGACAAACAAGACTTCCCATGCAGTTTAAAAGTAATCTCGCTGCAGTCTCCCACGAATCTCATTGAAGTCACACAAGAATCTCACTGCAGTCTAACAAGAATCTCACTGCAGTCTAACAAGAATCTCACTGCAGTCTAAAAAGAATCTCACTGCAGTCGAACAAGAATCTCACTGCAGTCGAACAAGAATTTCACCGCAGTCTAAAAGGAATCTCTCAACAGTCTAATAAGAATCTCACCGCAGTCGAACAAGAATCTTGTAGCAGTCTGACAAGAATCTCACTGCAGTCTAACAAGAAACACATTACAGTTTAACAAGAATCTCACCGCAATCTGACAATAATCTCACCGCAGTCTAACAAGAATCTCATTGCAGTCTCGCAATAATCTCACCGCAGTCTAACAAGAATCTCACCACAGTCAAACACGAATCCCAATGCAGTATCACAGTAATCTCGCTGCATTCTAACACAAATCTCACTGCAGTCACACAAGAATCTCACTACAGTCTAACCATAAACTTACCGCAGCAGAAAATGTGTTGCTGGAAAAGCGCAGCAGGTCAGGCAGCATCCAAGGAGCAGG
>NW_025197426.1:2866-5121 GCF_004010195.1 Chiloscyllium plagiosum
TAACAAGAATCTCACCGCAGTCTAACAAGAATCTCACCGCAGTCTAACAAGAATCTCACCGCAGTTTAACAAGAATCTCACTGCAGTTTAACAAGAATCTCACTGCAGTTTAACAAGAATCTCACCGCAATCTAACAAGAAACTCACTGCAGTTTAACAAGAATCACACTGCAGTCTATCAAGAATCACACTGCAGTTTAACAGTAATCTCGCGACAGTCTAACACGAATCTTAATGCAGTCACACAAGAATCTCACCACTGTCTAACAAGATTCGCACCGCAGTCGAACAAGAATCTCACCGCAGTTTAACAAGAATCTCACCGCAGTTTAACAAGAATCTCACCACAGTCTAACAAGAATCTCACTGCAGTTTAACAAGAATCTCATTACAGTCAAACAAGAATCTCACTGCAGTTTAACAGTAATCTCGCGACAGTCTAACATGAATCTTAATGCAGTCACACTAGAATCTCACCACTGTCTAACAAGATTCTCACTGCAGTCGAACAAGAATCTCACCGCAGTTTAACAAGAATCTCACTGCAGTTTAACAGTAATCTCACGACAGTCTAACATGAATCTTAATGCAGTCACACAAGAATCTCACCACTGTCTAACAAGATTCTCACTGCAGTCGAACAAGAATCTCACCGCAGTTTAACAAGAATCTCACCGCAGTTTAACAAGAATCTCACCACAGTCTAACAAGAATCTCACTGCAGTTTAACTAGAATCTCACTACAGTCTAACAAGAATCTCACTGCAGTTTAACAGTAATCTCGCGACAGTCTAACATGAATCTTAATGCAGTCACACTAGAATCTCACCACTGTCTAACAAGATTCTCACTGCAGTCGAACAAGAATCTGAATGCAGTTAAACAGTAATCTCGTTGCAGTCAAACAAGAATCTCACCACAGTCTAACCATAAATTTACCGCAGTCTAATAAGAATCTCACTGCAGAATTGGAAGAATATCAGTGCAGTTTAACAAGAATCTCACCACAGTCTAACAAGATCTTCACCACAGTCTAACAAGACTTTCACCGCAGTCTAATAAGAATCTCACTGCAGTCTTATAAAAATCTCACCGCAGTCTAACAAGAATCTCACTGCATTTTAAGAAAAATCTTACCGCAGTCTAACAAGAATCTCACCGCAGTCTAACCATAAATTTACCGCAGTCTAATAAGAATCTCACTGCAGAATTGTAAGAATATCAGTGCAGTTTAACAAGAATCTCACCACAGTCTAACAAGACTTTCACCGCAGTCTAACAAGAATCTCACTGCAGTCTAACAAGAATCTCACTGCATTTTAAGAAAAATCTTACCACAGTCTAACAAGAGTCTCACTGCATTTTAAGAAAAATCTTACCACAGTCTAACAAGAATCTCACTGCATTTTAAGAAAAATCTTAACGCAGTCTAACAAGAATCTCACTGCAGTCTAACAAGAATCTCACCGCTGTCAAACAAGATTCACACCGCAGTCTCACAAAAATCTCACTGCAGTCTAACAAGAATCTCACTGCAGTCTATCAAGAATCTCACTGCACTCTAACAAGTATCTCACTGCAGTCTAACAAGAATCGCACCGCATTTTAACAAGAATCTCACCGCAGTTTAACAAGAATCTCACCACAGTCAAACAAGAATCACACTGCAGTTTAACAGTAACCTCGCGACAGTCTAACACGAATCTTAATGCAGTCACACAAGATTCTCACCACTGTCCAACAAGATTCTCACTGCAGTCGAACAAGAATCTCACCGCAGTTTAACAGGAATCTCACTGCAGTCGAAGAAGAATCTCAATTCAGTTTAACAGTAATCTCGTTGCAGTCAAACAAGAATCTCACCACAGTCTAACCATAAATTTACTGCAGTCTAATAAGTATTTCACCGCAGAATTGCAAGAAACTCAGTGCAGTCTAACAAGAATCACACCAAAGTCTAACAAGAATCTCACTGTAGTTTAACAAGAATCTCACTGCAGTCTAACAAGAATCTCACCACAGTCTAACAAGAATCTCACCGCAGTCTGACAAGAATCTCACTGCACTCTAACAAGTATCTCACTGCAGTCTAACAAGAATCGCACCGCATTTTAACAAGAATCTCACTGCAGTCTAACACGAATCTCACCGCAGTCTAACAAGAATCTCACCGCAATCTAACAAGAATCTCACTGCAGTTTAACAAAAATCTCACCACTGTCTAACAAGAATCTCACCAAAGTCTAACAAGAATC
>NW_025197427.1:0-5122 GCF_004010195.1 Chiloscyllium plagiosum
TGGATGCTGCCTGACCTGCTGCGCTTTTCCAGCTACACATTTTCAGCACTTGCTTTCATCAGTCATGACACAGAGTACAATAGCAAGGAGGTAACATTAGAATTGTACAGAATGTTGGTCAGGCCACAGCTGGAGGATTGTGTGCAATTCTGGTCACTTCACTACAGGAATGACATGATAGCACTAGAAAGGGTACAGAAAGGTTCACCAGCACGCAGCCTGAGATCAGGATATTGAGCTATAAAGAGAGATCAAATAGGCTTAGATAGTCTTCTCTGCTCTCGAGAAAACAGAGAGGAAATATGATTGAGGTATATACGATCATGAGGGGCATGGACGGGGTGGAGAGAGAGAAGATGTTCTTCTTGGTTGAGGCATCAATCACAGAGGGTCATAATTTTAGGGTAAAGGGCAAATGAGTCAGGGGGATTTTGGAAAGAACATTTTCACTCAGTGGGAATCTGGAATGCATTGCTTGGGAAGGTCAGTATTCAATTCCCCTCACAATATACAATACTGTTAGCTTTCCTAATTATTTGCTGTACCTGGTAACTATTTTTTTGCTATTTGTGCATGAAAACACCCAGATCCCACTGCATCACTTCACCAGTTTTTTCTATTCATCCAACTAACACAGAAATTTCACACTTTCCTTCAAGTTGCCACATCCTTGCACAATTATTTAACCTACGTCTTTTTGTAGCCTTTTTTTTCCCACAACTTACTTTTCTACATATCTGTCTCATCAGCAAATTTGACAGCCATACATTCTGCCCCTTCATCTAAATCATTTATATAAATTATAACTGTTGAGGTTCCAGTACTGAGGCCCCTGTGGCAAATCATGCAACACATCTAGTGTACTGCATTCACTGCTCACAATATGATCTCCTCTATATCGGGGAAATAAAGCATAGACTGGGAGACTACTTCACAGCAAGTCTACGTTTTGCCTGCAAAAAAGACCCTGAGCTTCCAGCTGCCTGCCACTTTAACACACCACCCTGTTCCCTGGTCAACATCACTGTCTCAGGCACTGCAGTGTTCCAGCTCAGTGCAAGCTGGAAGAACAACTCCTTAATTTCCTTGCAGCCCTCTGGACTCAATATCAAGAAATTGGGGCAGCACGGTGGCACAGTGGTTAGCACTGCTGCCTCATAGCGCCTGAGACCCGGGTTCAATTCCCGCCTCAGGCGACTGACTGTGTGGAGTCTGCACGTTCTCCCTGTGTCTGCGTGGGTTTCCTCCGGGTGCTCCGGTTTCCTCCCACAGTCCAAAGATGTGCAGGTCAGGTGAATTGGCCATGCTAAATTGCCCATAGTGTTAGGTAGGGGGTAAATGTAGGGGTATGGGTGGGTTTCGCTTCGGCGGGTCGGTGTGGACTTGTTGGGCCGAAGGGCCTGTTTCCACACTGTAATGTAATCTAATCTAATCTAAAAGTTAAATAATTTTAGGGCTGGAACTCTCCAGTGTCCTAGCCCCGAACCCCACACACTAGGCCTTGTTAGTACAATATGCTATTACATCCTTGCAGTTGGTAGGGTGGAAGGTGAGCACCAGGGACCTTCTGTCCTTGTTGCGGTTGGAGGGGTTGGGTCTGAGGGCGGAGGTGCGGGATGTGGATGAGATGCGTTGGAGGGCATCTTTAACCACGTGGGATCCATCAAAGTTTTACCTGCACATCCACTAATATCATCTATTGTATCCGTTGCTCCCGATGCGGTCTCCTCTACATTGGGGAGACTGGGCGCCTCTTAGCAGAGCGCTTTAGGGAACATCTCAGAGACACCCGCATCAATCAACCAAACCGCCCCGTGGCTCAACATTTCAACTCCCCCTCCCACTCTGCCGAGGATATGGAGGTGCTGGGCCTCCTCCACCGCCGCTCCCTCACCACCAGACGCCTGGAGGAAGAACGCCTCATCTTCCGCCTCGGAACACTTCAACCCCAGGGCACCAATGTGGACTTCAACAGCTTCCTCATTTCCCCTTCCCCCACCTCATCCTAGCTTTCTAGCTTATCTCTCCATGCTTCAGGCTCTCTGCCTTTATTCCTGATGAAGGGCTTTTGCCCGAAACGTCGATTTTGCCTGTCCTCGGATGCTGCCTGAATTGCTGTGCTCTTCCAGCACCACTAATCCAGAATATGCTATTACACACTACCTGTTGTTAGCCACTAATAGACTTCATTAACAGCTATTCACTTCCTAGCCAGTAGCCACTAACAGTCTTCATTAACAGCTACTCATCCTCATAGCCAGATTGTTGTCCACTCCTTTGTCTGTCCAACTGTTCCTCTCTCTTTGGGCTCTATCCCCACCAATCATTTACTCCTTACCCTCTTCCCCCACCTACCTTTTGCACATAAACCAACATTTTCCTCACTACCATCAGTTCTGTGAAGGGTCACCAGACCCGAAACGTTAACTCTCATTTCTTTTCACAGTTGCTGCTAGACCTGCTAAACTTTTTCAGCAACTTATGTTTTTGTGTATGTTTTTCATCTTGCCAAATTGAAAAAGATCTATTTACGTCTATTCTGCTCTCTGTTAAGCAACCAGTCTTCCATCTGTACTACTATGCTATCACCACCCCCAACCCCTGCCACCCCCAACTCTCATTTTTCCAAACTGCAGAAAATCCAGACCCAATCTACTCAAAGTCACTTATAAGACAACCCAACCTCCGCTACACTCCTTCTGTATTAAGAATATCTTTCCTTGGCTAAGACCAAAACTATACACAATACTCGAGGTGCCACCTAATGAAGGGCGCACATAACTGCAGCAACACATCTTTATTCTGTACTCAAATTTCCTTGCAATAAAAGCCAACATGCCATTTCCCTTCCTAACAGCTTCTGTACTTACACACATAGGGTGGCACAGTGGCTCAGTGATTAGCACTGCTGCCTCACAGTGTCAGGAACCCAGGTTCGGTTCCAGCTTCGGGCACTATCAGCATTAAGTTTGCACATTTTCCCTGTGTCTGCGTGGGTTTCCTCCGGGTACTTCGGCTTCCTCCCACAGTCCCAATTTGCGCAATTCAGGTGAATTGGCCATGCTAAATTGCCCATAGTGATAAGCGCATGAGTGGGGGAATGGGTCTGGGTGGGTTACTCTTCGGAGGGTCAGTGTGGACTTGTTGGGCCGAAGGGCCTGTTTCCGCACTGTAGGGAATCTAATCTAATCACTAACTTTCACAGATTCATGAACAAGGACTTAGGTACCTTGGGATAACAACGTGCCAATTTCTCACTATATATTATAGAACATTACAGCGCAGTACAGGCCCTTCGGCCCTCAATGTTGCGCTGACCTGTGAAACCAATCGGAAGCCTTTCAATCCAACACTATTCCATTATCATCCATATGTTTATCTAATGACCACTTAAATGCCCTTCAATTGACGACTCTAATATTGTTGCAGGCAGGGCATTCCACACCCTTACTACTCTCCGAGTAAAGAACTTACGTCTGACATCTGTCCTACATCTGTCACCCCTCAATTTAAAGCTATGTCCCCTTGTGCTAGCTATCACCATCCAAGGAAAAAGGCTTTCCCTGTCCACCCTATAAAATCCTGATCATCTTGTATGTCTCTATTAAATCACCTCTCAACCTTCTTCTTTCTAATGAAAACAGCCTCAAGTCCCTCAGCCTTTTCTCATAACACATTCCATCCATACCAGACAACATCCTGATAAGTCTCCTCTGCACCCCTTCCAATTCTTCCACAACCTTCTGATAATGCGGCAACCAGAACTGCACACAATTCTCCAAGTGAGGTCGCACCAGCGTTTTGTACAGCTGCAGCATGACCTCGTGGCTCTGAAACTCAATCCCTCTACCAATAAAAGCTAACACATGGTACGCCTTCTTAACAATCCTATCAACCTGGGTGGCAACTTTCAGGGATCTATGCATATGGACACCGAAATCTCTCTGCTCATTCACACTATCAAGAGTCTTACCATTAGCCCAGTACTCTGCATTCCTATTACATCTTCCAAACTGAGTCACCTCACACTTTTCCGCATTAAACTCCATTTGCCACCTCTCACCTCAGCTCTGCAGCTTATCTATGTCCCAGTATAATCTACAATATCCTTCCACACTATCCACAACTTCAACAACTTTAATGTCATCTGTAAATTTACTAACCCATCCTTTTACGTCCTCATCCAGATCATTATAAAAATGACAACCAGCAGTGGCCCCAAAACAGATTCTTGCAGTACACTACTAGTAACTGAACTCCAGGATGAACATTTCCCATCAACTGCCACCCTCTGTTTTCTTTCAGCTAGCCAATTTCTGATCCAAACTGCTAAATCACCCTCAATCCCATGCCTCGGTATTTTCTGCAATAGCCTACCGCACGGAACCTTATCGAACGCTTTACTGAAATCCATATACACCATATCAACCGTTTTACCCTCATCCATCTGTTTGGTCACATTCTCAAAGAACTCAATAAGGTTTGAAAGGCTATTTTAAAAATGCTCTATATTTCTGTTCTTATTACATTTCTCCAATCCTCCACAATATATTCAACATCCCATGCTTTTCCAATTTGTCCAAATCACTAAATCACCATTGCATTGTCTTCACATTATAGTTATATTACAGTTTTGAAGAGTCACATTGGACTTGAAACATTAAATCTGTTCCTCTGTCTACAGATATTGCCTGACCAGTCGAGTTTATCAAGCACTTTGCTTAAATATTGGAAATATTATAATTGATCTCCAGATCCAAAATATTATTGTTACTTGTGAGTAGCTGGAACCCAAGAACTAATAATTGCTGTTCCCCATTAGTCATAGCCTACCAACTCAAGAATGATATTTATTCCTGCTCACTTTCCTTTCTGTTAACTACAGAGTGGTTTGCTGAACCACTTCAAAAGGCAGTTAAGAGTCAAGTACATTACTGCAGCTCTGGAATAACGTGTATGCAACACCAGTTAAGGATGACAGATTTCATTCCCTAAAGGATATTTACTGCATAAGCACCTAATTTCCTGATTCATTCAGTGTGCCAAGCTACGAAAATTGTTTGGCATCCCATTACAAAAGCCCACCAAGATTTGTTGCTCCTTCCCATTTCTTAGTTCCATC
>NW_025197428.1:0-2683 GCF_004010195.1 Chiloscyllium plagiosum
CAGTACTATTTTTGGATAGTTATCAGCGCTAGTCGCCTTTGGAGTATTCATTCTCTGGAGTGAACTGAATTGGCTGACGGATGATACCTGTAATCCTGGAGACCACTGGACGAGATCCTGGATGGATCATCCATTTGGCACTTCAGGCTGAGAATTGATGGAAATGCTTGAAATGTGTGTTTTACTCTGATATAGGGCATTCTTACGTCAATGTGAATAGGCATATTTACGAAGCCTTCTCCTCCAGCGAGTTGCTTCATTGTACATCGCCATTCATAACATGATGTGGCAGGACTGCACATTTTAGATCTGATCTGATGGGTCGTGGGATCGCTTAGGTCTATCACTCCGATGTATGCAGCTTGGAATAGAAGCAGTCCTGTTTAGTATCTTCAATACGTTTGCACCTTATCTTAAAGTATGACTGTTGCTGTTCATGACATGACCTCGTGTGCTTTTTATGACCTGATTCATGACCTCATTGAACCAGGGTTTATCTCCTGGTTTGATGGCTTTGACTGAGTGTGGGATATGCTGGGCCATGATGATCCAGATTGTGCTGAGATACATTTATGTTCCTGTTGATAACCCAAAGCTCCTCATGGATACTTCGTCATGAGTTGCTGGATCTGCTCGAATTTCGTCACTTTATCACGATGATAGTATCACACAACACGGTGGAGGCTAGTCCTAAAGTGAAGTTCGGATTTCATCTCCACAAAACGGTGCGGTAGTCACTCTTCCCGATACGATTAAGGACAGTTGCAACTGCAGCTGCCAGGTTGGTGAGGGTGAGTACAAGTCTGTTTTTACCACTTTTTTTTTTACTTCATCATCTGCCACAGACCCAGTCAAGCAATTAAACAGTTCTGTCCATTTCAACCCTGACGAACCACTGCTGGTGACGGATATTGAAATCCCACACCAAGAGTATGTTTCGTGCCTTTGCCATCCGCAGTGCTTCGTTTGTTTTTAAAAGTGCATTGGTCGATGACAAATGATTCTTTCCATTTCAATTGTTTTTGAATTTGTAGCACTTGGTACACCTGTATGGCTTGCAAGGCCATTTCAGAGGTCAATTGACAGTTACTCAAATTGTTCTGTGTGGAGTTACATTTATGTTACATCAGGTGAGGACGGCAGATTTCCTCCCATGCAGAAGGTTAGTGAATCAAATGGTTTGTTTTCAACAATCGGCAATGAATTCATAGTCATCATGGTATTCTGAATTCCAGGTTTGTTTCTTCCTGAATTCAAATTCCTCCGTATGCTACGTTGGGAAACGATCCTGCAGCCCCATAACATTATCTTCGGCTCTGTTCACCGTTATTAAAACCAGCTCGTTGCCTTCTCCTTGGAGTATAAGAATTAGAAAGTCTTACTGCAAACTTACAATTTACTGGTGAGGCCATATCATGAACACTCTGAGCAGTTTTGATACAAACATTTTCAGATTTATGCCATTTCATTGGACAAATAGAAAATAAAACTTTGTGGAATTACTGTGGAAGTAGAAATGGAGAGAGACAGAGAGGGAGAGAGAGATAGAGAGAGAGAGAGAGAGAGAGCGCGATCAGGTCGAGGCAGCGAGTTCAAGATGCCCAGACAGAGACAAGCGGGGGAAAAGCAGAGTGGGCTGCTAAAAAGGTGACAGATCCGAAAAGGTGAAGAAATAAAGTAAACAATCGATAGCACTCTCCGGAATTCTTGGCGGTCTCAAAGTGTTGAGCAAACACGTAATGAATCATGTGTGATGTCAGTGCTTCAATGGGAAAGACAATACTGTTGATTTGCATACCATTAGCTCCCAGAGTTCGCTGGAAATTATTGGCTGGTCTGGCCGAGCACTGAGGTAATGGGACGGCAAATCTGAAGGCTTGATTCCAAGAAATGTCTGAGTTTGCAAGATATTATTTTACCCGGAGATAGACACCGATTGGGAACTGAGAGGAGAGTCAGTTGGAATATGAGGCCAATCGGTGTTATGTTGGTTAACGGTAAACAACCATGCGAAGTCCATAAGACCACACGAGCAAAGATAATGCTCTTTGGCCCATCAAGGCTGCTCTGCCATTCGATCATGTCCATTTGAGTTTAAAACACCATTTCCAGGTTTCTCCACGGAAACTTTGACCCCCTGGCAATCAAGATCTCATCTGTGCCTATCTTAAATACGTGCCCTCAACAGTCTTCTGTGGCAATGAATTGCACAGATTTACCAGACGGTGGTTGAAGAACATTCCTCTTATCTCCGTTCTAAAGTGTCTTACCTTTACTCTCAAGTTGTGCCCACGGCTCATTGTGAATGGAAGCATTATCACAACCTCCATTCTCTCCAGGCCGTTCCTTGTTCTGTCCGTTTCAGTCCGATCACCCCTCATTACTCTATAATTCAGAGAGTACAATTCATTATCATTAATCTTCCCTCACATAAGACACGTTTCATTTCTGGCATTATTCTCGTGTCCATCCCCTGGGCCTGTTTCTGATGTATGAGCTCTAATTTACTCACAATACACTCATTGTGGTTTGACCAGAACCTTAAAAATCATCCGAAGTGCATGCCAACATTTCTCTTCTAGTCCTCTCGAGATGATTTGCAACATTGCATTTGCCTTCCTAATTACACACACAACCTGCAATTTTACCTTGAGAGAATCCTGGATGAGGACGTCCAAGACAC
>NW_025197428.1:4113-5123 GCF_004010195.1 Chiloscyllium plagiosum
AGACACTCAGTCTCTCTCTCATATACTCACGCCTACACTCCGACACACGCCCTCTCACAGTCTTAAACAACTTTGCACCCACAGTTACACACGTGCACATACTCTCACACAGACACTCATAGTCAGCCCCAACCTTCACCCCACATACAGCTGCATGCACATATACACATATAAGTTTGTGGCGTGAATTTGTACTTAGCAGAATTACATTTTACTTTGTTCTAAAACTGCATGAATCCATGTAAAATTCTGAAAATCCGTTATTTTTCGATTGGAGACAGACTCAAAGGGAGCAATACCTTCAATACATCATCTGGGCCGACATGACACCAATTTTAATTTACACTTGGGAGGGTAACTTTTAAAAAAAATCGTTTTGCGATTTACACATGAACGAACTGAAACTGACATGATCATTCTAAAAGATGAGAGACTTAACAAATATTCCAGGTCTTTTTCCATATATAATTTCAGTTACATCACACTGTAATGTTTTGCTTTAAATTCTATGTCATGCAATCATATTCTCTACAACCATCTGAAGAAGGAGAAGCACAACCAGAGCTAACGCTTCCAAATAAGCCTGTTAGATTATAGCTTGGTGTTGTGTGATTTGTACAGTCTTATCTCCACTCTTTGACTTCTGAGAGGCAGCCAGTCATGTGTCCATACTCGTAACGCCATATTACTCAGCAACCTCCTGTGTAACACTTTATCAAATGTCTTCCCATAAGTCTAAATAGCTCACGTTTATTGCCACTCGTTGATATAACCTGCTCGTTGTCAGTTTAAAGAATTCTAACAGTTTTGTCAAGCATGACTTTGCTTTGATGAAACCATTGTTAACATTGCCATATTTTACTCAGCACTTCCAAGTAATCAGAAATCTCATCCTTCGCAATGAACTGTTAACAATGTTAACAATGACTACAGTTGTCTAATCGGCCTGTAATTTCCAATCTTTTGCCGAAGTCTAGTCTTCTATTTGGTTGGGGGGAATTACATTAGCA
>NW_025197429.1:0-5124 GCF_004010195.1 Chiloscyllium plagiosum
CCCCTTCACTATCTGCTACTCCACCAATCTTAGCGTCATTTGCAAGCTTGCTAATCAGACCACCTACACCTTCCTCCGGATCATTTGTGTATATCACAAACAACAGTGGTCCCAACACAGATCCCTGTGGAACACAACTGGCTACAGTTCTCCATTTTTTGAAACTCCCTTCCACTACTACTCTCTATCTCTTACTGCCCAGCCAGTTCTCTATCTATCTAGCTTGTACACCTTGGACCCCATGTAACTTCACCTTCTCCATCAGCCTACATGGGGAACCTTATCAAACACCTTACTGAAGTCCATGTATATGACAGCTACAGCCCTTCCCTCATCAATCAGCTTTGTTACTTCCTCAAATAATTCTCTTAAGTTGGTAAAACGTGACCTTCCCTGCACAAAATCATGTTGCCTATCACTGATAAGTCCATTTTCTTCCAAATGTAAATAGATCCTATCCCTGAGTATCTTCTCCATCAGCTTCCCTACCACTGACGTCAGGCTTACCGGTCTATAATTACATGGATTATCCCTGCTACCCTTCTTAAACAAGGGGACAACATGAACAATTCACCAGTCCTCTGGAACTTCACCCATGTTGAAGGATGCTGCAAAGACATCTGTTAAGGCTCCAACTATTTCCTCGCTCGCTTCCCTCAGTAACCTGGGATAGATGCTATCCAGAACTGGGGACTTGTCCACCTTAATGCCTTTTAGAATACCTAGCACTTCCTCCCTCCTTATGCTGACTTGATCTAGAGTAATCAAAAATCTATCCCTAACCTCAATATCCGTCATGTCCCTCTCCTCTGTGAATACCGATGCAAAATACTCATTCAGAATCTCACCCATTTTCTCTGACTCCATGCATAACTTTCCTCCTTAGTCCTTGAGTGAGCCAACCCTTTTTCTAGTTACCCTCTTGCTCCATATATGCGAATAGAAGGCCTAGGAATTTTGCTCAACCCTGTTTGCTAAAGATATTTCATGATCCCCTTTTAGCCCTCTTAATTCTTTGTTTCAGATTTAGTCCTAGTTTCAAGGTATACTTTCAAAGCTCTGTCTATTTTCAGTCGCCTAGACTTTATGTATGCTTAATTTTTCTCATAGCTAGTCTCACAATTTCACCTGTCATCCATGTTTCCCTAATCTAGCCATTCCTATTCCTCATTTTCACAGGGACATGTCTGTCCTCCACTGTAATCAACCTCTCTTTAAAAGCCTCCCACATATCAAGTGTGGATTTCCCTTCAAACAGCTGCTTCCAATCCCAGCTCCTGCCAAATTTTGCTGTAGTTGGCCTTCCCCCAATTTAGCAATCTTCCTTTAGGACCACTCTCATCTTTGCCCATGAGTATTCTAAAACTTAGGAAATTGGGATCACTATTCCAAAAGTAATCCTTTACTGAAACTTCAACCTTCTGGCCAGGCTCATTCCCCAACACCAGGTCCAGTATGGCCCCTTCCTGATTTGGACTATTTACATACTGCTCTAGAAAACTCTCCTGGATGCTCCTTACAAATTCTGCTCCATCTAGACCTCTAACACTTAGTGAAACCCAGTCAATGTTGGGAAAATTAAAATCGCCTATCCCCACCATCCTGTCACTCCTGCATCTTTCCATAATCTGTTTACATATTTGTACCTCTATGTCACGCTCGCTGTTGGGAGGTGTCTAGTACATCCCCAAGATTGTTACTGCACCCTTCCTATTTCTGAGCTCTGTCCATATTGTCTCACTGCTCAAGTCCTTCATAGTGCCCTCCTTCAGCACAGCTGTGATATCCTCTCTCCGACCAGTAATGCAACTCCTCCACCCCTTTTACCTCCCTCGTTATCCCGCCTGAAGCATCAATATCCTGGGATATTTAGTTGACAATCATACCCTTCCCTCAACCACGTCTCAATAACAGCAATAACATCATACTCCCAGGTACTAATCTGACCCCTAAGTTCATCTGCTATACTTACTGCACTTGCATTAAAACAAATGCACCTCAGACCACCAATCCCTTTGTGTGCATCATCTGCTCCCTGCTTACTCTTCCCCTTAGTCATGCTGACTTCATTATCTAGTTCCTTACAGGCTTTAATTACTGCCTCCTTCCTGTCCACTAACCTTCTCATTTAGTCCCCAAACCCCTGCCACATTAGTTTAAACCTTCCCCAACAACGTTAGCAAAAGCACCCCCAAGGACATTAGTTCCAGTCCAGCCCAGGTGTAGACCGTCCAATTTGTAGTCGTCCCATCTCCTCCAGAACTGGTCCCCATGTCCCAAAAATCTGAACCCCTCCCTCCTGCACCATCTCTCAATCAACGCATTCATCCTGCCGATTCTTTCATCCCTACTCTGACTTGCACGCGGTACTGGTAGCAATCCTGGGTTACATCTGAGCTGCTGTTCATTCAGTGAGGAGTGAGTGGTGTCTGAAGCAGAGGGAATGATGGATCCAATGGAGGAAGAGTGTTTTGGTGATAATTGGGAGATGGTGATGACCATAGCTGTCATCTAACAGGCAGAGAATCGCTCTGGTATCTCTCCCAGCATGATGTTATTTTGGTGTATCCTTGCTTTCCCACCAGCCTGACTCCATCGTCTGTATTCTAACAAACACTCCTAGCTGTAACAATCCTAAGGGGAGAGGGATCCTGATTTCTTCAGTTCTGGAAGAGTCATACCAGGCTCAAAACATTTTCAGTCCAATGCCACTCAACAGACTTGTGAGGAAATCCCTGGAGCAAAAGGATGTGGAAGTTATGCTGCAGCTATACAAAACCCAGGTTAGACCCCACTGGGAACAGAGGGTAGATCTGGGCACCACACTTTAGGAAGGATAGACTGGCCTTGAAGGTAGGTTTACCAGAATAATACCTGGACTTCAGGGGTTAGGTTATGAGGAGAGATTATATAAATTAGGTCTGTTTTCTCTCAAACTTAGAAGGTACAGGAGTGATCTGATCAAAGTCTTCAAGATATTAACAGGAATAAAACAGATTTAGATTAGATTACAGTGTGGAAACAGGCCCTTCGGCCCAACAAGTCCACACTGACCCGCCGAAGCGAAACCCACCCATACCCCTACATTTACCCCTTACCAAACACTATGGGCAATTTAGCATGGCCAATTCACCTGACCTGCCCATCTTTGGATGGTGGGAGGAAACCGGAGCACCCGGAGGAAACCCTCACAGACACGGGGAGAACGTGCAAACTCCACACAGGGTAGAGAAAGATAAAGTATTTCCACTGGTTGGGGATTCTAGAACTAGGGGCATAGCTGCAGTAGTCAGGCCAGACCATTCAGGAGGGATGTTAGGAATTACTTCCACACACAAAGGGTCAGAGGGGTTTGGAGCTCTCTCCCAGTGGCAGTGGGTGTTGGATCAGTTGTTAGGTTTAATTCTGAGGTAGATAAACCTTTGTTAAGCAAAAGGTATTAAGGGATTTTGACCAAAGGCAGGTGTACAGCATAAAGCCACAGATCATCCATGATCTCATTGAATGATGGAATAGGCTCAAGCTCCTGTAAGGGTTATTTTGGTTCCTGTATTCCTAAAGGGACAGGTCATGGAACAAAAGGGACAGTAACAGTATGAATACAAGTGGGCTGTTGTAAGATACAGAGAGTGGTGGTCAATGGATATTTCTCAGGCTGGAGGAATGCTTGAAGACATCAGCAAGTTGGTGGAAGAGGGAGGTTCAGCACAGAGAAGTGTGGGATGCTGCACATTGGCCAGAAGTACATTGAAAGACACTGTAAAGGGATTGCAGGAGCAGAGGGACCTGGGTGTATATGGGCAGAGATCACTGAAGGTGCCAGAGCACAGAGAGAGCAATTAACAAAGCACACAGTGCCCTCAACTTTATTAAGGAGCTACAGAGGAACAGGGAGGTGATGTTGCACTTGTACAAGACTCTTGTTAGACCTCAGCTGGAGTATTCTGTATAGCTGTAGCCATTGCATTGTGGGAAAGAGCTGAATGCATTGGTGAGGGTGTTGAAGTGATGGTTCTAGGAATGAAAGACTTCAGTGACGAGGAGAGATTGAACAACATGGGACTGTTCTCCCTGAAGGGGAGGAGGCTGCGAGACTTCAGGGAGGATTCCAAAATCGTGAACTGTAAGTACAGAGCAGGCAGAATCAAGAACGAGAGGGAATAGATTTAAGATATATGTGCAATGAAGCAAGGGTGATTTGAGAAAAATCTTTGTCACCCAGTGAGTCATGAGGGTCTGGAGTGCTCTGCCTGGAAGTATGGGGGAGGCAGGTTCAATTGAGGCATTTCAGAGTGGCAGTGATTGATGATTTGGATATGGATAGTGTGTAGAGATATGGAAAAAAAGCAGGAGATTGGCACCAGGGGATAGAACTGGTGCAGGGGCGAGGGGCCAAATGGCCTTGTTTTTGTACCTTAACAATTGCGTTATTCTGTGAAACATTAACTCTCTCGACAGGAAAGACCAGAGCCAGAGTTTTTCCAGCACATTCTGTTTTTTATAGCCCATTTGGACAGCTGAGGAGGAGTAACTGATCTGAACATTGTTAGCAGGCCTTACAAACAGCCTCCGACAGAAAAACCTGATCATGGAATAGGTACTAACAATGGGAGCTTGTGGCTGAAGGTGGAATGTTTCTGGGCAGATGAACCTGGTCAAAGAGAAGAACTTGGAAGGTGGGGAATGATGAGGCCAGAGGCTGAAAGTGTTGATGGGAAATGAGTGGACACAGGGCAAGTTCAGACAAATAACCCGATGTTTTAAGGTAAAAACATCTGACAGTGTCAGTAATCCTGTCTGGGTTCACCCCGTTGGAAAAGGGGAGAAGGTAAGAGACTTGACACAGGAATCAGTACAGTATCTAGTGGGAATGCCTCACAGAGAGACTGCAGTTAGAACAAAGAACAAAGAAAATTTACAGCCCAGGAACAGGCCCTTCGGCCCTCCAAGCCTGAGCCGATCCAAATCTACTGTCTAAACCTGTCACCCAATTCCTAAGCATCTGTATCCCTCTGCTCTCCACCTGCTCATGCATCTGTCCAGACGCATCTTAAATGAATCTACCGTGCCTGCCTCTATCACCTCTGCTGTCAACGCGTTCCAAACACCCACCACCCTCTGTGT
>NW_025197430.1:0-3223 GCF_004010195.1 Chiloscyllium plagiosum
TGTGTGGGACTGTACTCCCGTGAGAGTCAGTGCGTGTGGGACTGTACCCCATTGAGAAACAGTGTGTGTGGGACTGTACCCCAGTCAGAGTCAGTGTGTGTGGGTGTGTACCTCGGTGAGGGTCAGTATGTCCGGAAATGTAGCCCAGTGAGAGTCAGTGTGTGTGTGGGAGTGTAACACACTGAAAGTCAGTGTGTGTGGGACTGTACCCAGTGAGGGTCAGTGTGTGTGGGACTGTACCCCAGTGAGGGTCAGTATGTGTAGGACTGTGCCACAATGAAGGGCAATGTGTGTTGGTCTGTACGCCAGTGAAAGTCAGTGTGTATGGGAATGTACTCCAGTGAGAGTCTGCGTGTGTGCGATTGTTCCCCAGTGAGAGTCAGTGTGTATGGGACTGTACCCCAGTGAGGGTCAGTGTGTGTGGGAGTGTACCCCAGTGAGAGTCGGTGTGTGTAGGACTGTACCCAACGAGAGTCAGTGTGTGTGTGAGTGTAGCCCAGTGAGAGTCAGTGTGTGTGGGAGTGTACACCAATGAGGGTCAGTGTTTGTGGGAGTGTACCCCAGTGAGAGTCAGTGTGGGTGGGACTGTTCCCCAGTGTGAGTCAGTGTGCCTGGAAGTGTACCCCAGTGAGAGTCAGTGTGTGTGGGACTGTACCCCAGAGAGTGTCAGTGTGTGTGGGACTGTTCCCCAGTGAGAGTCAGTGTGTGTGGGAGTGTACCCCAGTGTGAGTCAGTGTGCCTGGGAGTGTACCCCAGTGAGAGTCAGTGTGTGAGGGACTGTACCCCAGAGAGTGTCAGTGTGTGTAGGACTGTGCCACAGTGAGGGCCACTGTGTGTTGGTCTGAACGCCAGTGAGAGTCAGTGTGTGGGGGACTGTACCCCAGTGAGAGTTAGTGTGTGTGGGACTGTACCCCAGTGAGAGTCAGTGTGTGTAGGACTGTACCCCAGTGAGAGTTAGTGTGTGTGGGATTTACCCCAGTGAAAGTCAGTGTGTGTGGGAGTGTATCCCAGTGAGGGTCAGTGTGTGAGGAACTGTACCCCAGTGAGAGTCAGTGCGTGTGGTACTGTGGCCCAGTGAGAGACAATGAGTGGGGGAGTGTACCCCAGTGAGCGTCAGTGTGTGTGGTACTGTACCCCAGTGAGAGTCAGTGTGTGAGGGACTGTACCCCAGTGAGGGTCAGTGAATGTGTGGGACTGTACCACAGTCAGAGTCAGTGTGTGAGGGACTGTACCACAGTGAGGGTCAGTGCGGGTGTGACTGTACCCCAGTGTGAGTCAGTGTGTGTGGGAGTGTACCACACTGAGGGGCACTGGTTGTGGGAGCGTACCCCAGTGAGAGTCAGTGTGTGTAGGACTGTACCCCAGTGAGGGTCAGTGTGTGTGGGCGTGTAACCCAGTGAGAGTCAGTGTGTGTGGGAGTGTACACCAGTGAGGGTCAGTTTGTGTGGGACTGTACCCCAGTGAGAGTCAGTATGTGTGGGACTGTTCCCCAGTGAGAGTCAGTGTGTGTGGGAGTGTACCCCAGTGTGAGTCAGTGTGCCTGGGAGTGTACCCCAGTGAGAGTCAGTGTGTGTGGGATTTACCCCAGTGAAAGTCAGTGTGTGTGGGAGTGTATCCCAGTGAGGGTCAGTGTGTGAGGAACTGTACCCCAGTGACAGTCTGTGTGTGTGCAACTGTACCCCAGTGAGAGTCAGTGCGTGTGGTACTGTGCCCCAGTGAGAGACAGTGAGTGGGGGAGTGTACCCCAGTGACCGTCAGTGTGTGTGGTACTGTACCCCAGTGAGAGTCAGTGTGTGAGGGACTGTACCCCAGTGAGAGTTAGTGTGTGTGAGAGTGTACCCCAGTGAGAGTCGGTGTGTGTAGGACTGTACCCAGTGAGAGTCAGTGTGTGTGGTACTGTGCCCCAGTGAGAGACAGTGAGTGGGGGAGTCTACCCCAGTGAGGGTCAGTGTGTGTGGTACTGTACCCCAGTGAGAGTCAGTGTGTGAGGGACTGTACCCCAGTGAGGGTCAGTGCGTGTGGGACTATACCCCAGTGAGAGTTAGTGTGTGTGAGAGTGTACCCCAGTGAGAGTCGGTGTGTGTAGGACTGTACCCAGTGAGAGTCAGTGTGTGTGGGACTGTACCCCAGTGAGAGTCAGTGCGTGTGGTACTGTGCCCCAGTGAGAAACAGTGAGTGGGGGAGTCTACCCCAGTGAGGGTCAGTGTGTGTGGTACTGTACCCCAGTGAGAGTCAGTGTGTGAGGGACTGTACCCCAGTGAGGGTCAGTGAGAGTGTGGGACTGTACCACAGTCAGAGTCAGTGTGTGAGGGACTGTACCTCATTGAGGGTAAGTGCGGGTGTGACTGTACCGCAGTGAGAGTCAGTGTGTGCGGGAGTGAACCCCAGTGAGAGTCAGTGTGTGTGGGAGTGTACCCCAGTGACGGTCAGTGTGTGGGGGACTGTATTCCAGTGAGAGTCAGTGTGTGAGGGAGTGTACCCCAGTGAGAGTCAGTGTGTGTGGGACTGCACCCCAGTGAGAGTCAGGGTGTGTGGGAGTGTACCCCAGAGAGGGTCAGTGTGTTTGGGACTGTACCCCAGTGTGAGTCAGTGTGTGTGGGAGTGTACCCCAGTGAGGGGCAAAGTGTGGGGGAGTGTACCCCAGTGAGAGTCAGTGTGTGTGGGAGTATACCCCAGTGTGACTCAGTGTGTGTGGGAGTGTACCCCAGTGTGAGTCAGTGTGTGTGGGAGTATACCCCAGTGTGAGTCAGTGTGTGTGGGAGTGTACCCCAGTGAGGGGCAAAGTGTGGGGGAGTGTGCCCCAGTGAGAGACAGTGTGTGTGGGAGTGTACCCCAGTGTGACTCAGTGTGTGTGGGAGTGTACCCCAGTGTGAGTCAGTGAGTGTGGGAGTGTACCCCAGTGTGAGTCGGTGTGGGTGGGAGTATACCCCAGTGTGAGTCAGTGTGTGTGGGAGTGTACCCCAGTGAGGGTCAGTGTGTGCGGGAGTGTCCCCCAGTGAGAGTCAGTGTGTGTGGGACTGTACTCCAGTGAGAGTCAGTGTGCGTGGGACTGTACCCCAGCGAGAGTCAATGTGTGCTGGAGTGTACCCCAGAGAGGGTCAGTGTGTGTGGGACTGTACCCCAGTGAGGGTCAGTGTGTGTGGGAGTGCATCCCAGTGAGGGTCAGTGTGTGTGGGAGTGTACCCCAGTGAGAGTCAGTGTATGTGGGACTGTAACCCAGTGA
>NW_025197430.1:3922-5124 GCF_004010195.1 Chiloscyllium plagiosum
TGTGTGGGACTGTACCCCAGTGAGAGTTAGTGTGTGTGGGACTGTATCCCAGTGAGGGTCAGTGTGTGAGGAACTGTACCCCAGTGAGAGTCAGTGCGTGTGGTACTGTGCCCCAGTGAGAGACAGTGAGTGTGGGAGTGTACCCCAGTGAGGGTCAGTGAGTGTGTGGGACTGTACCACAGTCAGAGTCAGTGTGTGAGGGACTGTACCCCAGTGAGGGTCAGTGCGGGTGTGACTGTACCCCAGTGTGAGTCTGTGTGTGTGGGCGTGTACCTCACTGAGGGGCACTGGTTGTGGGACCGTACCCCAGTGAGAGTCAGTGTGTGTGGGACGGTACCCCAGTGAGAGTCACTGTGTGTGGGACTGTACCCCAGTGAGGGTCAGCGTGTGTCGGAGTGTGCCCCAGTGAGAGTCACTGTGTGTGGGACTGTACCCCAGTGAGAGTCAGTGCGTGTGGTACTGTGCCCCAGTGAGAGACAGTGAGTGGGGGAGTGTACCCCAGTGAGCGTCAGTGTGTGTGGTACTGTACCCCAGTGAGAGTCAGTGTGTGAGGGACTGTACCCCAGTGAGGGTCAGTGAGAGTGTGGGACTGTACCCCAGTGACGGTCAGTGTGTGGGGGACTGTATTCCAGTGAGAGTCAGTGTCTGAGGGACTGTACCCCAGTGTCAGTCTGTGTGTGTGCGACTGTACCCCAGTCAGAGTCAGTGCGTGTGGGAGTGTATCCCAGTGTGCGTCAGTGTGTGTGGTACTGTACCCCAGTGAGAGTCAGTGTGTGAGGGACTGTACCCCAGTGAGGGTCTGTGTGTGAGGGACTGTACACCAGTGAGGGTCAGTGCGGGTTTGACTGTACCCTAGTGTGAGTCAGTGTGTGTGGGAGTGTACCACACTGAGGGGCAGTGGATGTGGGAGCGTACCCCAGTGAGAGTCAGTGTGTGGGGGACTGTACCCCAGTGAGGGTCAGTGTATGTCGGAGTGTACCCCAGTGTGAGTCAGTGTGTGTGGGAGGGTACTCCAGTGAGGGTCAGTGTGTGTGGGTGTGTACACCAGTGAGAGCCATTGTGTGTGGGAGTGTACTCCAGTGAGGGTCAGTGTGTGTGGGAGTGTACCCCAGTGAGTGTCAGTGTGTATGGGACTGCACACTAGTGAGGGTCAGTGTGTGTGGGACTGTACCCCAGTAAAGGTCAGTGTGTGTGGGACTGTA
>NW_025197431.1:0-5125 GCF_004010195.1 Chiloscyllium plagiosum
AGGTGACACTGCTATGTGACCAGCTCCTTGTTGAATCAGGATCCCCTCACAGTCTGCTCCTGGGTTAATTGCAGCTTGGGAAACTGGTCTTGGAAAACCCGGGTGGATAGAGCAGATCCCTTTCCCCACATACACACACTTCATGGTTTCAGAGCTTTTTTCTCTGCAGCCTCTGCTCAATTTGGTGTTCATATTGCAGACCCAGATGCTGTAAATACAGTCCCCATGCTCCATCCAGAGTTGGGTCACCATATCCTCAGGTCTCCCTGAATGTGTGAGGCAGCTCACAGCACAACCTCCAGCAAACCATCCCCAGCACCTCCACTAACTTTTCAATAACAGGAGTCAGTCAGAAACCCCTGAGCTCCGAGAGGTATGCATCAGAAGAGACCTCCGTAAAATATTTTAAGATGTTTACCCAAACCTTTCCTGATTTTAACCCTAGATATGAAGTATGAAGCAAAATATAATCTATTCAAACGATTTAGTTAAAATACAATCAAAGAAAATAACAATTTGGGATACCTTGTGTGTTGGAACACTTAAACAAACAATAGATGCCGTACCTTCCTGGTAAACACTGCTTGGCACAAAGATAAACTCAAATGCAGATTCTTACATGCAGTTTTCCAATCCAGAAAGATACAAAATTAGAACAGATCTCAGAGAGAATAGCAGCTAGGAATCATATATTGAAGTTTCCAACCCTTCTGGGACTCCGAACAGCTTCTGAATGCTGCAGCGAAAAACAAAATGAGAAAACCTGGTCTGTGAGAGCTGGCCGCTGCCCTTCCATTTTTTCCCACCATTTTAATAAAATCTAAATGCCTCCTCAGTTATTTACTTTAGCCACTTTCAGTGGGCAGCTCTTCACCTCTGCCTTTAAGACCTCTTTCCAAACAATCCCAGAAAATAACCTTTCTAAAGTGATAGTATCGTCACAACTCCCCCTTTGAAAGAAAACAATCAATGTACAAAGGTGACTCGATTTTAAACTCCTTATTCTTACTGTTTTAGTAGACTACAATACCCATATACTGTATTGACACTAAGTATGCAAACATTCGCAACTCCATTCTATTTCAGTCAGTTTACTCTGGCCACAGAACACCTCTGTCTTTCTTTATCCAAGTCTTGACAACTTGACAGCAAGTATGGTTTCTCGTCCTGTCACCTGTACAACTTTCAAATTGAATGGCAATAATAACAACATCTATCTGAATAGCCCAGACGTTTTCTCCCTAAATTTCTCCAAAAACATTTTGGAGTTATATCGTATGGAAATTTGTCTCAGGCACGTTATTTACAAGTTAAATGCTGAAATGTTGTAACGCCAACACCAAGCTCAAAGCCCAATTGTGAAATATTTCTGTTAATGGTATCACCGGACACTCCAACCAAACATTACATAATGGAGCAAATCTCATCTCTCCAATAGTCCTTCTCAATGACATGTCTCCCCATGTCTCAGCTTACAAGATTTACATGCTTCTGTCCCACTCATTGTTGAAACCCCTTTACCTGCTACTCCTGGCCTAGGCCATTAAACCTTACTCTCACAGGTATATATGTTAAGATCTCACACATTCTTCTCCATCCCTCACAGAAGCCAAACTTTGATTTATGGACCAACTACTAATCATTAGCCATTTCAGCTTCTCGGCTTGCCATTTTAACTCTCTGCTCTTCCACATGAGATCTCACGACTGCAGGAATGTTTGAACTCCTCCAAAGTAAGAATCTCTCTGAGAGTGTCATAGTTTGCTCTGTTTCTAATACCCTTATCCACCTTTCAAAATTGCTTTGTTTGATTCTTTCAAACTCAATGTACATTTAACCAGGCACGCTTTTTTAGATTCCTGAAACACTGTCTGTCGGCTTCTGGCACAAGCTCATATGCATTTCAGATGGCTTTATTTACCCCCACATACAGGCCAGATATCTCTTCCGATAGGGAGGCAAATATCTCACTCCTTATACCTACCAGCTTTGCTTGGCTCAACTAAATCCACTTGGTCAGTGGCCACTGCATCCGTTTAGCCACTTTCTCAAATGAAATTTAAAACACTTCTAAATCCTTCTCATCAAATGTAGACAATGCCAGAATATATTTAAACAGATCCCCATCAGACCTTTGGCTACTATAGAGTTGTTCATCTTCACTCTCCGCCTCATCCGGCCTATCGCCTGCCTTCATCTCCACCTTGCTAAGTTGACTTTCGTCCCTAATTGCTAACTTTTGAAGTTGAAACTCTCTCTCTCTTCCTGTTTTTCTTCGTTCTTTTTCTGTCTTTCTTCTTCCTCTCCCTTTCTTTTAATTCTACTTTTAGTTGTATTTCAAACTGTTTCAATTCCTTTTTGTGTTCAATATGCCTCTTCTGCAATTGAATTCCAACCATTTGCAAAGATTACGATGGTGTTTTCACCAAAATGTAAATGTCAAGCTATAGCTGTAATTATCTCTCCTTTTCTCACAGACAAACACTATCCCAACTACAGCTTGTCTGCCAATTCTAAAAACTTTTCCTTGGTCCTGAAACAAAAACTTTCGCATGAACCAAATCATCTGCCGACATTTCCGCCACCTCCAAACAGACATCACCACCAGGGATATATTTCCCTCCCCACCCCTTTCTGCCTTCCACAAAGACCGTTCCCTTCGTGACTACCTGGTCAGGTCCATGCCCCCCTACAACCCACCCTCCCGTCCTGGCACCTTCCCCTGCCACCGCAGGGATTGCAAAACCTCCGTCCACACCTTTTCCCTCACCTCCATCCAAGGTCCTAAAGTAGCCTTCCATATCCATCAAAGTTTTACCTGCACATCCACCAATATTGTTTATTGTATCCGTTGCTCCCGATGCGGTCTCCTCTACTTTGGGGAGACTGGACGCCTCCTAGCAGAGCGCTTTAGGGAACATCTCCGGGACACCCGCACCAATCAACCCCACCGCCCTGTGGGCCAACATTTCAACTCCCCCTCCCACTCTGCCGAGGACATGGAGGTCCTGGGCCTCCTTCACCGCCGGTCCCTCACCACCAGACTCCTGGAGGAGGAACGCCTCATTTTCCGCCTCAGAACACTTCAACCCCAGGGCATCAATGTGGACTTCAACAGTTTCCTCATTTCCCTTTCCCCCTATTCCTGATGAAGGGCTTTTGCCTGAAACGTCGATTCTCCTGTTCCTTGGATGCTGCCTGACCTGCTACTCTTTTCCAGCAACACATTTTCAGCTCTTGCTCATCTTTTGTAAAATCTCTGACTTCACTTCTTCCATACCCAGAGAATTCTTAGACACAGAAAGAACCATTACTACGCAAAGCACTGTTCAAACCAACCGAATTCAACACGCAGAACAAAAGACA
The DNA here is from genome assembly GCF_004010195.1 of Chiloscyllium plagiosum. NCBI lineage: Eukaryota > Metazoa > Chordata > Chondrichthyes > Orectolobiformes > Hemiscylliidae > Chiloscyllium > Chiloscyllium plagiosum. Next base: position 3,367 of record NW_025197431.1, read on the forward strand.
CTAACAACTACTAAACGCCGCCTTTGAGCCCAATAATCTCCCTGTGCACATTCTCCACCTCCCCACGTGTGTTTCCTCTGGATGCTCAGTTTTCCTCCCACAGCCCAAAGATGTGCATTTTAAGTGAATTGGCCGTGTTAAATTGCCCATACTGTTCAGGGATGTGCAGGTTAATCAGTGGTTAATATGGAATATTAGGATAGGGGAATGTGTCTTGGTGGGTTACTCTTCGGTGGATTGGTGTGGACTTGTTGGGCCAAATGGCCTGTTTCCACACTGTAAGGATTCTGAACCTAAACTCAATTTGTAATTATCGATTCCGAAACGGACAAGAGTCCCCACTTTGCTATGGACCAGACCAGACTGCCTTAAAATGCTTTAAGATGACAGCCTGGACGCCAACGTTGTCTTATAGTAAAGGTCGATGTGAAATGGGTGTTCCAGATGTGATGCAGCTGTTCAAACCACTCAACGGAAAGCAAAACACAATGTATTTAAACACTCTAATAAAAATACATGCAAAAAAGAGGAATGTAGAATAACTTAACTACTGGAAATCTTAACAGAATAATAGACACAGTACCTTCCACTAATGAACTGTTCCAATGTACGATCATCACATAATCTCATTCCTTGGCAAAAAGGCACACCCAAGGCCAGTCAGTCATGCATGCAGTTCGCCAATCCAGGAGGAAACAACATCAAGACAGATTTCAGACAGAATAGCAGCGAGGGATCATTTACTCAAGCATCCAACCCTTCTCCCATATCAGGCACCTGGTGATTGTTACAGTTCAGAAAACCTGGAAAGTCTGGTCTGTGTGCTGACCATTGTTATAAATATTTATAAAAAAATACTAAAAGCCTCTTAAGTTATTTACTTCAGCCATTTGCAGTAGGCAGTTCTGCCTTTAAGATCGCTCTTTAAAGAAAAGGAGCAGATAACCTTTTTTTTTAAAAGTGACAGCATTATCAGAGATGTTAGGCACCGGGTCCTTTACAATAATACTCAATGGGCTTCCTCGTGTTAATTACCACACGATCAGCTCAAAGGGACAAACACAGAAGTCAGACGTTCAGTGGACAGGCACACATCAAGTTTATAAGATGTGCGTCAAAGCTGCTGAAACCCCTATCCAACATAGAGCAGCACATGACACACTCCGGGAAGTGAACAACAGCTCGACACACACTCCCCTGAGCATGGAACACTGCATGGATCACACCGGGAAGTGAACAACAGCCCGACACACACCACCCTCCCCCGTCCATGCAGCACCATATGGGACACACTGGGAAGTGGACAGCAGCCTGACACACACCATTTCATTGTCTCTGAGCTTCACAATGCCAGCACTTGATACACTAGGGAGCCAAAACCCAAGGCCAGGGAAAGATACACAGGGTCAGAGAGATTCACATTAAAGACCGAAACAGACATTTAATTAACTGAGATCGTGTTGTGGAAATATGTAGAAAAAGACTGGGTAGTGGGACTAACTGTAGGATTGAACCCTTAAGAGTGCAAAATGACAAGAATGAGAACATTAAATAAAGTTATTTTCTGATCAGCTGAAATAGTTTGTTTCATCAAATTCTGAATCGGCTTTACAGAACACTTCAAGCAGCATAAGCTGGGACAAGATGATGCACCAACATGGAGAGCTGTGCAGACTGTGCTAGTGCAATGCTCAGTAACCTGGATTATCTACCCAGCAAGAGGAGTATTGCTAACCTTTACTATCAGATGGGAACGATA
>NW_025197432.1:0-1545 GCF_004010195.1 Chiloscyllium plagiosum
ACGTGAATGACAAGACGATCCGCATGTCAGAAAGCGCATCCCGGGGACAGAATGACAAGCAGATGTTCGGGAAACTCTTTGCTGCTTGCAATTCCTGGAGCAAAGTGGAATGTATTTCACACTGAGCAAGTTTCAGCTGGCTCAGAGTCTCCAGTGTACATTGCTCTCTTTCCCGCCAACTCAGAGAGAGAGCAATAGGAGGGACAAAGGAGTGAATAACGATCCGTGTGGGAGGGTGAATAACTGTTAATGGAGACTGTTAGTGGCTTAAAATAAGTAGTGTGTCGTAGCAGACAATGTGATAACAAGGGCTGGTATGTGTGTGGTAGGGGTCAAGGACATGGGGGATTTCAGGCCCTAAAGTCTTGCAACTCGATCTTGAAGACCGGAGGGCTGTAGGGTTTTGAAGTGGAATATGAGGCGTTGTTCTTCCATCTGGAGCTGAGCTTTGCTGGAACACTGCTGCAAGCCTGAGACAGAGATTTTGGCCAGGGAACAGGATGGCGTGTTAAAGTGACAGGAAAGCAGAAGCTCAGGGCCTTTTTTTTGCGGGCAGAACCGAGATGTTCTGTGAAGCAGTCACCCAATTTATACTTCATGCTCCGTTGGGGAAACGACACTGTGAGCAGCGAATGCAGTAGACGAGGCTGCGGCAAATGTGCAGGTAAAGTGCTACTTCACCTGGAAGGTATGTTCGAGCCTGGAAGGATATTCAGGAGGGAGCAGGTAAATTGTGCTTCTGAGTGACGGTTTGTAAAAAACAGAATGTGGCATTTTAGACAGAGTTAATATTTGCTTCTCGGCGATATGTCTGCCGATGCGTGATGGGAGCATAACCCAGAAGGGAAACCATCTTTCCTATTCACTCAATGTCGTCTTTAGCAGCTTTCCCGTATAACGGCGCACTGTTGTGCACCTCGCCTTCTCATCTGCTTCCCAAAAAACTTTGACGTAAATATTTCACATTGATGCACAGGCCCAATGTGCACAGTTGAGATGACACACTCGTGGAGGTCTGCCGGGTCTTCTCCTGTTCCCTGTTCCCTATGTTGAGGAGGGCAATGCTTGTCACTGGTCACTCCGGTGTCAGAGAAAAGATTAGAAAGAAAACGGTTTTATTTTCTGCCAGTAGAGAGGGCCCGGTTCCTGGGGACGGGCAAACGGCAGCAGAGAGACAGAATGAGAAGCAGCTGTTCAGAGAGTCAGAGAGATGTACAGCATGGAAACAGACCCTTCGGTCCAACCCGTCCATGCCGATCAGATATCCCACCCCAATCTAGTCCCACCTGCCAGCACCTGGCCCATATCCCTCGAAACCCTTCCTATTCATATATCCATGCAAACGCCTGTTAAATGTTGCAATTGTCCAAGCCGCCGCTACTTTCTCTGGCAGCTCATTCCATGCACGCACCACCCTCTGCGTGAAAACGTTGCCCCTTAGGTCTCTTTTATATCTTTCTCCTCTCACCCTAAATCTATGCACCCCTAGTTCTTGACTCCCCGACCCCAGGGAAAAGACTTTGCCTATTTATCCTATCCATGCCC
>NW_025197432.1:1960-5125 GCF_004010195.1 Chiloscyllium plagiosum
CAAACGGGAATTCGGTGGTCATGTTTAAAGTAACCATGTGCAGAATTACATGGAGAAGGCAAGAGAATGATACGAATGGAGACCCACGTTTACTTACTGTGTCAACCCAGCAGAGCGCAGGTGGGCCGCATGGCGTCTGTCTGCGCTATGGCACATGATTCAGAGTGAAATCACAGTTCGACCAACAGAATGTGGGAAGTTAGAAAGAGTTTATATTTACACAGCCTCCATATGTTTGCGAAACACCATATAAGACGACAGCAGTGGAGAGGTTGACATTAGTCTCGAACGTGCACGCCACGCGCCAGAGGAAAGGCTGAAGGGACCCGTGGAAAACGCCCCAGAGTGTCGCAGCAGAGTGGCGCAGCGGGAGCGTGCTTGGCCCATAAGGCAGTGGTCGATGAATCGTAAACCATCCTTGGCAATTATACAGTGTTTCCTTAAGCGACTTTCATTTGCGAAGGTATTCTGTTCAGCATCTTGCTTTTCAAACGACTTCCTGAGTGTCCAAATGTCTATAACGGCGCTCTGTTCTTTTCCTTGCCATGTCATTTGTTTCCCAAAATTTCGGGAATCTGATCGCAATATATTACATCGATACACAAGTCAAATTTACACAGTTGCGCTGGCACCCTTGTGGAGCTCTGAGTTGTCTTGTCCTGTTCTCTGTCGGTGTGTCCTGATCTCGTATGAAACCTCTTCTCTGAGATGGCAATGAACCGGTGAAGTTGAAACACATGACTTGCTGTTTTAGTCCATTTCCTGCAGTAAACAAACCAACGGTGTAATAAAAGTCTTTCTGCAGGATTGCTGTATCAAGACAAATTCTGAACACCAAGCAGGCTGCACAAAAATGTACTCATATCAATTTAACTGAGGGAAGAGTCTCCGTTGTCCATTTCTCTCTGTCCCGACAGCACAGCATCTTTCTATCTCTCCGTTAACAGGACCTTTGGAACAAGTTCAAAGTTGCCCATTTCCTACGCATGACTGTAACTGACTTCTCCTGCCTCACGTAATAGTGTGAGAGAGCAGAAGAGTGAATGGGCTCTGCCTTCCACCAGCACAGCTTGCAAGTAGAAACGAAATGGTTCAATTATCCACCAGAGGAGAGAACCCGGTCCCTGGGGACAGGACAAACAGCAGCGTCCTGGGAGCAGGGAGACAGATTGAGAAGCAGATGTTCTTGAAACTCTTCCCTACTTGCAATTCTGGGAGCAGTGCACAATGTATTTCGTACTGAGCAAGTTTCAGCTGCTTCAGGACGTGGTTGCACCCATGGCTGGTGGCTCGTTAGTCTGGGATATGATTCTAGCTTTGGGTCCTCGAGCATATGCAGCCGTGTGAGAATTCCCGGGTTCCAATTCCAGGCGAACCATCATTCCCAAATTGACCTGAGCAAAAATGGCCGATGAATTTTCTCAAAAAGCCGCTTTGTAAAATAAGATCGGACTGCCTGAATTAGGGACGGCGCAGAGCTGCCATTGCAGTGACCACGGCGAAGGGAAACACTTGTTCAAAGTGAAAACAAGTATTGCAGATTTTCCGCCCGCGCAATCCGAGTCTGAATGAAACCTCCACCTGTATTACGACAATTCTGAGGGTGACACTTCAGGAAGCGCGGAAGTGAAGTGATTGCAGACAGCGCTGAACAGGTACCGTCCTGAGGAATGTCAGCAATGAAGGGAGATTGGAAAATTTGGGACAGCTCTCTTTGGAGAACAGAGGGCTGAAAGCTTGTCTGATTGAAGTTTGCCACGTCATGAGGGTTTTCGACAGAGGAAATAATGCAGTGAAAATGCTCCCAGGCCTGAAAGGATCGAGAATGATTTGGCAGAGATTTAAAGTCATCCGGAAAATAAGTAAAAGTGACATTAGGAAGACCGTTTTCGCACAGGGAGTGGGGTCAGTAAGTCGCTGTCTGACAGTGACAAAGAGGCAGATTCAATGGACACAAAAGGGAATTCGGTGGGCATATTCAATGTAACAATGTGCAGATTTACAGGGAGAAGGCGACAGAATGAGACACTTATTTACATATTGTGTTGAACCAGCAGAGCTAAGGTGGGCCGCATAGCCTCAGTCTGCGCTGTCACACATTTCGTGATTCTGAGTGAAATCGGAGTTGGACCAACAGAACGTAGGAAATTTGACAACGGATATATTCTGCCAACAGGATACTCCATCACAGCAATGAAGGTGTTTTGACATCATTCTCGAAGGTACATGACACAATGCAGATTCAAAACCGAGTATTCCTTTGAATCACGGAGTAATTTGTTTGCAGTTATTCAGTTGAGGTGAGCGGAGTTGCGCATTGGGAGCCACTCCAGCTGATAGGTCGAAGCCGTTTTCTCCTGTGTGACAGTCCCACCAGCACTCCAATTTGCTGTGCTTCCAGTCAATAGATGCAGATTACTATCCCATACTGATACACGGGCCACGATGACCCAGCTGTGGTGACAAGCTTGTGAAAGTCTGAGTGCTCTTCTCCTGTTCTCTGTCTGGCTGCTATGATCCGAATCATCAAACCTCTCTTCTCCGAGATAGGAATAAACTGGTGAAGGTGAAACACAACAGTTGCGGTGATAAAGCTGGAGTCTCTGGATTATGTTGTAAAAATGTTGGTATTATGTTATTCACACCGCGCTGAACCAAATGGCTGCCCAGAGGGAGATGGCTGTGGTGAAATCCCCTGAAGACTGGGGGAGATGAGCATTTCCCCAAACAACGGGCACACCACCCCCTCACAGCGATTACAAATCAAACTGACCGCAAAGCTTCACGTGTGATCAAAAGTTCCCGCCAAGCAGACTTGGCTCAACAGATATCCGGAGTGAACTTACTCCTTTCTTGATTTGCAGTGGAGGAAGTTGACGTCAGTGAGCCTGACGTGATTTGAACACGCAGCCTTCTGATCTGGTGTCAGACGCGCTACCGTTGCGCCACAAGCTCACGCATAGCAAAGCCCCTCTATTAATGCTTAAGGGAAGTGATCGCACTGCAATGATTTTACGTTATGAGTAACAACGGAGATCAACAGTTCATGTCTGTTCTGTCTCTCCCCCCTCTCTTTCTGTCTCTCGAAACAATTTCCAACTCTACATCAATAAAAAGCTGAAATAACTGTGAATGCTGTATATCAGAAACAAAAAAACAGGAGTT
>NW_025197433.1:0-1855 GCF_004010195.1 Chiloscyllium plagiosum
ATTCGGCTGATTGGTGTGTAATTTTCCAGCTTTAGTGTGGTTTCTTTCTAAAATGGGGTGTCACGTTTGTGATTTTTTTGGTCCTGTAGCACCCTTCCTGATTCTACCGATTCCTGAAAGATCTCCACTAACGCATCCAGCATTTCTTCCGTTGTCTACCTTATAACTCTGGAGGGTACTCCATCTGATCCAGATGATTTATCTACCTTCAGGCCATTCAGTGTTTCTTGCACTTTCTCAATGATGGCCACTAGACTCACATCTGTTCCCCCATTCTCTTGGATTTTGGGTATAACTCATGTCTTCCACTGTGAAGACTGGCACAATGCAATTTTTCAATTCCTCAAATATTTCCCTGTTCCCCACTACTGTCTGTCAAGTGTCATTTTCCAGTAGCCTATTGTCCACTTCTACCTCTCTTTTGCGTTTATATGAATAAAGAAACAACTGCAGTCTTCCTTTATATTAGTAGTTAGCTCACATTTAATCTTCTCCCTACTCATTTGTTTTGTTATTGCCCCTTGTGGGTCTTTGTGAGCTTCCCAATGCTCTGATTACCCACTGCCCTTCGCCACATTATATATTTTCTCTTTGGCTTTTATGCTATCGATGACTTCCTGAGTCAGTCATGGTTGCCTCAACCACCCTGCAATATACCTCAATTTCCACAGGATGTGTCTCTGATGTGCCTGCTAAATTACGCTCAGATAGTCCTGCCATTGCACTTCCACTTTCCTGCTTTCTTGCTAGGTTCCTTTCTCACCAATTTCATCCAGCTTCTACCTCATGCCTCTGCAATTGCCTTTATTCAACTTTTGTACCGTTACTTCTGATTGTATATTCTCCCTCTCAAATTACAGGGTAAATTCAATCATGTTATCATCACCGCTTCCCAAGGGTTCCTTCATCTTCAGCTCCCTTGTCACGTCTGCCTCATTGCACAACTCGAAATCCAGTATTGCCTGTTCCCTACTTGGCTCCACCACAAGCTGCTCCAAAAATCCATCGCGTCGACATTCCACAATTGAATTGAATTGAATTGAATTTATTGTCACGTGTAGTGAGGCACAATGAAAAGCTTTATCTTGTGATCAATACAAACAGATCTCAGTGTTAAGTAGCATAGATGTATAAATAATATGTAAATATATACTAGGTTTCCCTTTGTGATTGTCCGGGCCGAGTTCACCACTCGCTGTAGACATCTCCGATCTTGAATGGTACAGGTGCCATACCAGGTACTGATACATCCAGACATAATCATCTCAATGGCGCACCTGTAAATGTTGGCTAATGTATTCGCAGTGGTGATTAAAGTGATCATCGATTTTTTTAAAATTTCGATCACCTCGAGAGAGAGATACCATCATCAGACATATATCCCTCTTCAGTCCCTGTCCACCATCCACAGGGACCATTCCTTGCAGGAAACTCTGTTGCACTCTGCCTTCACTCCCAACACCTGAACCAAGTGGCCCCATCGAGTCTTCCCCCTGCATAGCTGCTTTTGTGACACATAAATTCATAGAGCCTAAAAGCCCGAGCAAGATTAGGCTGTCCGGACCTTCAAGCCTCCTCCGCAGTTCAATGACATAATTGCTGATATTTCTAAAGACTCAAATACGCTTACGCGCCCTCTCACTGTATCCCTTATTTTATTTATTGTTCAAAAGAAGTATCGCTCTCAAAAAAATTTGTTGCACTAGCGTCGACTTCTTCGCTGGGCAAGGTATTCCATATATGAACATCCGTCTGGGTGAAGAAGATCCTTCTGAACTCAGTCCTAAATCTGCTCCCTCTAATCCTGTGGCTATGCCTTCCTGTCCGAACTTCACCCACAAGTGGAAGCATCCTT
>NW_025197433.1:2024-5125 GCF_004010195.1 Chiloscyllium plagiosum
CGGCCAGGAGACTTGTCCATCCTCAGCTCCATTAGCTTGCCTGACACTACCTCTTCCGTAATAATGTTTGTTTCCAGGTCCTCACCTACATTTGTCTCTTTGCCACTTACTGGCATGTTATTACTATCCTCCACTGTGAAGACTGACACAAAATACCTGTTCAATGCCTCGGCCATTTCATCACACCACATAACTAAGTGCCCCTTCTCATCCTCAAAATTACCAAACTTTAGTTGAGCCACTCTTTTTTTCTTTTTATATTTATATAGGAACTTTTGCTATCCGTCTTTGTATTCTTTATTAGTTATTTTTCCTCATCTTTAATATTTTCCAATCTTCCAGTTTCATACTGTTCTTTGCCGTTTGGATTGCCTTCTCTTTCACTTTGATAGCCTCCCTTATTTCCTCAGACACGCAGGGCAGATTATCCCTTTACTTACAGTCCTTCCTTTTCACTGGAATATACTTTTGCTGAGCACTTGTACAAAACAATCTTTGATGGAAGTCCTCCACTGCTCGATATCTGTCACATCATATAACCTTTGTTTCCAGTCTACTTTCTACATGCACAGGACCTTGGTATTGGATTTTATCTTCACACTCCCCATCTGAATTCCAAGTTCTGCCATACTGTGATCACTCGTTCTAAGAGGATCCCTAACTATGAGATCATAAATTATTTCTGTTCCAATACGCAGGACCAGATCGAGGGTTGCTTAATCTCTCGTCGGTTCCATTGCATACGGTTCAAGGAAACTATCACGGGTACACTCAACGAACTCCTCCTCAAAGGTACTGTGACTGAACTGCTTCGACCAAGCTACATGTAGATTAAAATCCCTAATGATAATAGCCGACCCATGTTTACAGGCATTGCAGATTTCTTTGTTTATTGCCTTAACCAATGTGATGTTATTAATTACTGGCCTAGAAGCTGCACCTATCAGTGACTTTTTCTTCCGAGAATTTCTTCTTTCCATGCAAATTAATTCAAACTCATTCTGCATCGAACTTATAGCGTCTCTCCACACTGCCCTGATGTCGGCCTTGTATATTAGAGAGACACCATCTTCTTTACACTGCTGTCTGACCTTCCAAGTAATCTCGTACTCTTGGATATTGAACTCACAGTCGTGGCCATCCTTTTGACGTGGCTCTCTAATGTCTATTAAATCATTTTCATTCCTGTTGATATGTGCCATTAGCTCTTCAACCATGTTACAAATGCGACGAGCATTCAGGTGAAGTGCTTTTTGTTAGGTTTCGTGTCCTTATGATTTCTGTAATAATATCTCCTTTTGCTTGTTGTCTCTCCTCACCTATCCATTGACGTCTTCTCTCCTCTGTTTCCAAAGGCCCAACACGCCAAACACATGAACTGCACTTTACGCAATCCACTCTACTGCAATCACTCCTCGCAATGTGGTTTCCACTATTTTGGGAAACGAAGTTTGGACTGGGTCACCACACAGCAGAACATCTCAGTTCTGTCTTCAAGAAGAGTTACAGCGAACCTCAGCGCGTGCTAGAAGCACACCACGTCAGTTTCTATTTGGGGAGTCTGCAGCCTTCCTGGCCCCATATCAATTTATTTTTTTAGAACCTGAACTCTCCCTTGTCCTATCCCCCTATCCCAAACGCCATGCCTTGTTGTCACATGGCCTTCCATAACACATTCACGCATTTTAACTGGAAAACGCTGTTTTCAGCCTTTGCGCCTATAAACTGTGAAGCTTTGATACCCAATGGCACATTGTTACAGTCCTCTACATATGGTTCACCACTAACAGTCTCCATTGACAGGTATTCACCTTGCTAGCGAGATCATCATCCATTCCTTTGTCCAACTGTTCTTCATTCTATTTGAACTCTATCCCTACCTATCGCTTACACCTTTCCCTCCCCCAACCCGCACTATTTCTTCTGCAGATAGACCAACATTTCCCAAGCTATGGTCAGTTCAGAGGAATGGCCACTGGAATCGAAATGTTAACTTGGATTTCTTTTTATAGATGCTGAGTTTTTCCAGCACCATCTGGTTTTGGTCTGGTTAGAGACGGATACTGTGAATGTTCGAGGAAGAATGCCTGTGAATGGCCTGGTAGAAGAGTGATACTGTGCTTGTGCAATGATCCCCTGCACAGAATACAGAACTCTGTTCCTGTTCAAAAGTTCTCTTGTGGGTAGTTCTGAATACAAGGTGAGCAATCGGCATGAACTTCTTAGGTCGATGAAGACAGCCATCATTTCTGCCACAGTTCTCTCCTGGATGTGATGAACAGCAGAGAGAAAAGCAACCGTCGTGTCAGATGTGAACGGATTGGAGTCCACGCAGGAGGTGTAATCAAGTGACAGTTTTTTTTTCAGATAGAAAACGCTTTCTCACTGTAACAATGTGCCATTGGGTATCACAGCTAAACACTTTATAGGCGCAAAGGCTGAAAACAGCGTTTTCCAGTTAAAATGCGTGAATGTGTTCCCTCCAGTGTGACAGTACAGTTGTGTATAGTTGTAAATAGAATAACTGGATGAATCACTTTTCACATTCAGCTGGCGAACAGTCCTCTTGTTGGAAGACATCTGTATAGAATGCAGGAAGACGCACTGAGAGGTTCTTGATCAATTTCATCTAGGGACTGAGACAATACTGGAGGTTTTGAGAGTCTTAAACGTGGACAAATCCCCAGCTCCGAGTGAAGTTATATCTCACCTTGCTCTGTGAGACAAAGGAGCAATTTTAGGGTTTCGGACCAATGTTTCACATTTCTCTTAAAATGGACTGCGCCCTGGGGACTGCCGCTGTGGGAATGTCCAGGGATACGGGCACAGACCCAGCAGCTGGTCTGGTTTACTTTTGGGCACAAATGTAGGTCATGTCAAGGAAAATGCTCACCCACGGCTCACGGTGGATTAAGTGCTCTGTTCTGTGTGCCCTGTTAGCGATCAGTGGTGGTGTGCAGGTCAGACCAAGAGTGATTATCCCGATGGCTGCAGCGAGAAGCTGGATCCCTCTGTGGTGCCTGGAGATCTATCCTGTTCTGCTTGGTTGTCCTTCTGTGGAGACGGCGCCCTCTTTCACTGGGTCGCATTCTGGTCTCCCT
>NW_025197434.1:0-879 GCF_004010195.1 Chiloscyllium plagiosum
GTAGGGGATTAGGTCTGGATGGGTTACTCTTCGGAGGGTCGGTGTGGGCTGAAGGGCCTGTTTCCACACTGTAGGGAATCTAATCTAATCTAAAGAAGGTATTGGGGGGTTTGAAAAGCATTAAGGAGGACAAGTCCCTGGGACCTGAAAGGATCTATCCCAGAATGCTGAGGGAGGAAGGGGAGGAAATAGCTGGGGCCTTTGTGACATCCCAGACGTCCCAGGGAACTGGAGAAGTGCCAACGTTGTTCCTTTGTTTAAGAATAGTGATGGGGATAATCCGGGAAATTTCAGGCCAGTGAGCCTGATGTCAGCGGTAGGGAAATTATTGGAGAAGTTTGTGGATGACATGAAGATTGAGGGAGCTGTGGATAGTGAGGTGGGTTATCAGAGGATACAGCAGGATATAGACAGGCTGGAGGCTTGGGCGGAGGAATGGCAGATGGAGGTTAATCTGGGCAAATGTGAGGTGATGCATTTCTGAAGGTCCAGTACAGGAGGGAAGTTTACAGTAAATGGCAGAACCCTTAGCCTCAACGTACAGAGAGGTCTAGGGGAACAGCTCCCAGAAAGTGGCAGCACAGGTGGATAATAAGGCAGATGGCACGTTTACCTTCATCTGTCAGGGCACAGAGTTTAAACATTGGCAAGGAACGTTGCAGCTGTGTAGAACTTTAATTCGGCCACATTTGGAACACAACATACAGTTCTAGTCGCCGCACTACCACAACGACAGGGAGGCTTTGGGCAGGGACAGAAAAGGTTCACCAGGATGGTGCCGGGTTTGGTGAGTGTCAGCTCGGAGGAGAAATTGGAGAGTGAGGGGAGGGGGAGGGTCAGTGAGGGGAGGGGAAGGGTCAGTGAGGGGAGGGGGAGAGA
>NW_025197434.1:1163-5125 GCF_004010195.1 Chiloscyllium plagiosum
GGGAGGGGGAGAGTCAGTGAGGGGATGGAGAGAGTTAGTGAGGGGAGGAGGAGAGTAGGAGAGTGAGGGGAGGGGGAGAGTCAGTGAGGGGATGGAGAGAGTTAGTGAGGGGCGGAGGAGAGTAGGAGAGTGAGGGAGGGGAATGTGTTCAATGTGATGAAGGAAAACCCAGAGCCCACTGGAAGTGAGAGAAGGAGTGATCGGGGAGATGAGGGAGCTGGAAGAGGCAGTTACATTTGAGTTGATTTGATTTGTTATTGTCACATGTACCTGAGTGCAGTGAAACGTTTTGTTTTGTGAGCTGTACAGGCAGATCGCAGTAAACAAAGACATACAGATCGGAGCATGCTCTGAGAGTGTGAGGCATGCAGGGTTACATTGCACAGGAGAACACCTTTGAGAGTCCATTCATCCGTCTAATAACAGCTGGGATGTAGCTGTTCCTGAACCTGCTGGTGCATGTGCTCAAGCTGCTGTCTCTCCTACCTGACGGGGCAGGTTGTGGGAAAGCATTCCCAGGATGGGAGGGGTCCTGGATGATGTTAGCAGCCTTTCCACGGCAGGGAGCCATGGAATTGGAGTGCACGGATGGGAGGGTGGATTCCGGGATGGTCTAGGCTGTGCCATCTGTAGTGACTGAGCTGATACAAGTGATGATTAAAGATTTTGTGAATACTGTACTATGGTTGCCTTTATGTAGAATATTCTGTGTGTTATAAAGATGCTAGCCTGACATTCAGTGACTCCTACATGTACATATGTGACACTGACTGTCCCCTCAGTGTTGTACAGATTAGAATTTATCTTCCTTCAGTTTTACCTCTGGAAGGTGTGACCAAGTGTCCTCTGGGACTTTGAAATGTTAACACAGCACAGATGCTGCCAGACCTGCCGAGTTTCTCCAGAGATATGTTTGTGCTAGTTTCGGATCTCCAGCATTCACAGTTTTTGGTTTGACTTTTATCCTGTTTTTTTTGATCAGTGAAGCCATAGTTCCTGAGTTGCCGCCTGTTTGGAAACGCTGACCATCGTATTTGCTTTGAGAACAGTTTGTCTCAAAGGTCTATCTAGGAACCAGATTTCCCTGAATGGCCAGTTTGTGGCTGGCTGCTGTATCCTCCTGCTGTGTGCTGCTGTTGCAGTAATGTACATCCACAGATTCTCACCAACTCGATCCAGTGAGACCACTTTTAAATTAGGAACTTTTCTTGGGGTCATGAGAAATAAAGGTTAGATTTCTTACATATATCTTTCTTGACCCTTTAGCGAGCTCAGCTCTGCCATGAGGAACATGAACAGATGTTCATGTGCTGAAATATTGGCACCAAAGTTTCCCACAGGGATTCCTCTGTACCAACACTCAGTATTCCCCTTTGTACTCGAGCAGACCCACCCACAAACAAATCCAACTTTCCGCTGAGAATGAGGAATCTTTCCTGAATGTCTTCACACCAGGTCCCTTCTCGATTGAAGGTTAAACGTTGATCTGCAGCATCTGAGGGAGAGTCTGACTGTGCGATAGTGAACATACACTGCATGCCCAAGCCAGCTTTGGAGGATTCATCACTGAGTGGCAACATGGAATTGAGCTGTGTTCCCTGGAGGGGAAATGGTATTTTTTATAGGTTCATAGGGATCTATAGCACAGAAGAAAAGCCCTTCAGCCCATCGTGTCTGTGCCTGTCCAAAATAGAAGTCACATGACACCAGGTTATAGTCTAACAGGTTTATTTGAAATCATAAGGGACCGTATTGTTGAAGAGGAGAGTATGAAACGGACTGGTAAGGTAGAGGAGATACTTGTTAGGAAGGAAGATGTATTGGGCATTTTGAATAACTTGAGGATAGACAAGTCCCCCGGGCCTGACGGGATATATCCTAGGATTATGTGGGAAGCAAGAGAGGAAATTGCAGAACCGTTGGCAATGATCTTTTCGTCTTCACTGTCAACAGGGGTGGTACCAGGGGACTGGAGAGTGGCGAATGTTGTGCCCCTGTTCAAAAAAGGGAATAGGGATAACCCCGGGAATTACAGGCCAGTTAGTCTTACTTCGGTGGTAGGCAAAGTAATGGAAAGGGTACTGAGGGATAGGATTTATGAGTATCTGGAAAAACACTGCTTGATTAAGCAGTGCTCTGAAAGCTAGTGCTTCCAATTAAACCTTTTGGACTATAACCTGGTGTTGTGTGATTTTAACTTCATCCAAAAACCTGCATCATTTCATCATACCGGTCGATCTCATCCAGAGCTTCCAGCTCATAAAAGCAATGGACCTTACTCCCAGTTATATTTGTATATATTGCAAAGAATTAATTTTATATGAAATAAATATTCTGTTTCACTATAAACTACGTTGTGGCAATATTGTTGGAACTGCACGTGTCACATAAATGCTCTCACCTTCTGGGAATGGGGTCTACTGGACCATCAGGGGTCATCCCTTCCCAGGCAGTGGATGAAGAGAGGGCAAGGCTTGGGGTCTTCAGTCACTCTCACTGACCACACCTGCAATATGTTGTGCTGATTCGATCAGCTTGAGAACGGGTGTTTCAGAGCTTGGACGTGGTCACCTGGCAGCCTAAGGAAGTGTTTCTGACTGACGGTGAGCACCGGTCAGGGGGTTACTCAGAGATTCAGGAAAGTCCCAGAGAGCATCTCACTTAAGAAGTGATATTTTCTGTGCTGTAAAACAGTGAGAGGGATGGTTCCCCTGAGGTTCCCCTGAGGAGCACAATGATGAGCCGCACAAGATGGGGAGCAGAAAGAGAGAGAGAACAATATTGTTGGGAAACTCAGTCATGACTGGGGCCCACAGGTATTTCTGCAGCCATAGACATCACCCCAGGATGGTTGCTTGCCTTCATGGGCCAGGGTCAAGGATATCACTGATCCATGACATCAGAATGGGGTAGGGTCACATTGGTACCAACATCAGTTGTAGGAGGGAAGAGGTCCTGCACCAAGAATTTGGGGAGCTGTGTGACTGATTAAAAAAGCAGTACCTCGAAGGTTGTAATTTCTGAATTGCTCCCAGTATTACATGTGAGTGAATACAGGAATAGGTAGATAGATCAGATGAATGTGCAAGAGTATTGTGGGGCAACTTAGTCTTTTGGCTCACTGGGTCCATTTCATGGGAAGGTAGGGTTTATACAAATCTGATGGTTTGCATCTGAACCACAACAGGGCCATCCATCATCCTCTGGGGAGATTTGGTATTGCGTTTTTGGTGGGGGTTTGTTCTCATTTGGCAGCAGTGTGTGATAGTGGAGGCACTATCGACTGTGATGTACAGACAAGCACAGAAAACGGACGAAGTCAACGTTGAAAAAATGAACAACTATGGGAAGGTCGGAGTCATGATTGTGCACAGATCGGAGCTTTTCTCCAAAACGGTCACCCAGTCAGAGTTTGGTTTGTCCAATGTAGAGCCGGCCATATTGGGTGCAATGAATGCAACAGACCAGTTTGCAGGAGGAACAGGTGAAGTGCCGCTTGATGTGGAAAGATTGTTTAGTTGAGTAGGGAAGAGGTGAAGGGGCAGGTTTTGCACCATTTGCAGTTACATGGGAAGGTGCCAGAGGAAGGGGGGATGTTGGCCATCATTGAAGAATGGACGAAGGTGTCCCGGCAGAACATGTCCTTTTAAGTGCAGATGGAGGAGTTGGGGGAGGATTTGTTTGGTGGTGGCATTCTGTTGGTGTTGTCTGAAATGGCGAAGAATGATCCTTTTAATACAGATGCTAGCGGGATGAAAAGCAAGGACAATGGGGACCTGATCATACTATTGTTAATGACAGGAAGGGGCAAGGGTGGAAGCATGGGTGAAAGGTTGGATGCAGGTGAGAGTCCTGTCAACAACAGTGGAGGGAGTCAGTGTAAGACTAGAACATGGACAGTTACACATACCCCATAAAGAGGCAGGCATAACTGGGAATCAAGTGGTTGCCCTCAGCCACTA
>NW_025197435.1:0-240 GCF_004010195.1 Chiloscyllium plagiosum
CATTTTATGCGTGTGTGAGAAACATGAGAATGATGGGAACGAGGGTAGGTCCAATCAAGGACAGTAGTGGGAGATTGTTTATTGAGTCGGAAGAGATAGGAGAGGTCTTGAATGAGTACTTTTCTTCAGTATTTACGAATGAGAGGGACCGTATTGTTGAAGAGGAGAGTGTGAAATGGATTGGTAAGCTAGAGGAGATACTTGTTAGGAAGGAAGATGTGTTGGACATTTTGAACAACT
>NW_025197435.1:1560-5125 GCF_004010195.1 Chiloscyllium plagiosum
GCCGAAGGGCCTGTTCTGTGCTGTATTGTTCTATGTTCTATGTTCTATGAGACTAACTGTAAGAGAAAGGAATAAAATATATTTGAAGTTATTAATCAAACATTCTCTGCACCTGAGTCCAGACTGTAAGTAATGAAACAAAGATAATTGTTGTTCCATGTTATGTGAAGTTTAAAGAATCTGAACCATTTCAGTAAACTCTTTCTAAATGAATCATTGAACTTTTAAAGGACATAAGGAAGAACGTGAGCAGCAGATTACTCACAGAAACACGGTCATATACTCAGGGTGGTTTTGGGTCAACAGCAGTCGATTTTACCTGCTCCTTGGATACCGCCTTTTCCAGCACTATGCTCAATCTGCAACCATCAATGTCTCCTAATCCAGAATGACCTTCTGAACACCCATTACCCTGTTGTATCTGGGCTCCCATTTGGAGCAAGCTGCCTGAGCAAGATCCACCAACACAATCCCCTTCCATCAAGGAATGGGAAACACCAGGTGTCACTGCGAGGTGGGTTGCTACATCTGACCAATAGCAGGCTGTGAACGACCACAGAGAGAGGGTGGTCTTGCTAAACACTGTGGCCTCAGTGTCAACCCATTCTGCACAGTATAGGGAAACACACAATGCTGCGCATTACTGAGGAGCCTCCTAACTGACGAACTATTCTCTTTAACTCTGTAAGTAAGGACACTATTAACTGGTATCAGTATTTGCCTTGCTAAATGGAGATATAATAATTTATCAGTTGTCTGTAGAAATAAGGATGATTCAATGCAGAGGTTTACATAAGTTAAGTTGATCCCACACTTACCAGGAACACCAACGACAGCCAGAATGGTCTCATACACTCTCTCAATCCTTTCCCTGAGAAGATGCATTTCGTTGTTTGTGACACAACCTTCCCCTTCCTGCTGCTGGGAATCTGTTGAAATTGGAGAATTCTCTCGGAGATGGAACTGACACAGTTCCAGAGACTTTATTTCATATTGTGTGGTCTCTCCACTGGGAAACCGTGATTACCTCTTCAAACGTTTTAATATCATTTTGCACAAAAAAGTTACGACAGTAGGTTTATTTTAATGATGTAATAGCATTGAGATTTATGTCTGTATTTGAATACCCAGAAGACTGGATTAATCTGATCCTGTTAGGTCTCAAACTTTAGTTCCAATTTGTCTTGAAGCAACAATACTTGCAATATTTCACTCACTATCAGTCCCATCAATATCAAAAGACATTTAGATATTCTTTTGAGTGATGCTCTTCATTCTGCTGAGGTTATTCAGTCGTTCAATATCTCATGTTGGAGAGCTCCTTGAGAGCTGTTCTACTGCACATTGTTATCCCACAGCTTTCCTTGTTAATCCAGTTACATGACTGAGTTGGAAAAATCTCTCTGTGAATGAGCACTCTAACACAGAACCTGAAGCTGGTACCGACCACACCAACAGCTGGAACTTCCACTCGGTCGCATTTTTGCAAAACAAAGACAAAAATAATCATTAATCTCAAGTTCAAAATCAGAGAATGATGGCATCATATAGGACAGAGTTTGTATTGAGCTTGTATCTCTAAAATCTAAAATCACACTCAAAACAACACAGGGCTGGAAAATGGGAAGTCTTCAAAAATGAGATAACGAAAGTCCACAGGCAGCATGTTCCTGTTAGGGTGAAAGGCAAGGCTGGTAGGTGCAGAGAATACTGAATGACTAGAGAAATTGATGTTTTGGTTAAGAAAAAGAAGGAAACATATGTCAGCTATAGACAGCAGAGATCGAGTGAATCCTGAGAAGAGTATTAATGCAGTAGAAGTATACTAAAGAGGGAAATCAGGAGGGTGAAAAGGGGACATGAGATCGTGCTGGCAAATAGAGTTAAGGGGAATCCAAAGGGATTCTATAAATACATTAAGGACAAAAGATTAACTCTGGAGAGAATAGGGCCTCTCAAAGATCAACAAGGCAGCCGATGTGTGGAACCACAGGAGATTGGGGAGATACTAAATGAATATTTTGCAGCAGTGTTTACTGTGGAGAAGGACATGGAAGATATAGAATGTGGGGAAAGAGATGGTGACATTTTGAAAAATATTCATGTTACAGAGGAGGATGTGCTGGATGTCTCAAAATGCATAAAGATGGATAAATCTCTAGTACCTGTTCAGGTGTACCCTAGAACTCAGTTGGAAGCAAGTAAAGTGATTGCTGGGCCCCTGGCTGAGATATTTGGATCATCGATAGTCACAGGTGAGGTGGTGGAAGACTGAAGGTTGGCTAACTGGGTGCTACTATTTCAGAAAGGTGGTAAGGAAAATCCAGGGTACTATAGACCAGGGTACTATATCCTGATCGTGGAAGGCAGGATATTGGAGGGAATCCTGAGGGACAGGATTTGCATGTATTTGGAAAGGCAAGGACTGTTTAGGGATAGTCAGCATGGCTTTGTGCGTATGAAGATGATTGATGAGGGTAGAGTAGTAGACGTGATCTATATGGACTTCAGTAAGGTGTTCAACAAGGTTCCTCACGGTGGACTATGTCTGTGTGTGTTTTCTTCCAAAGATGTGCTGGTTAGGTGAATTGGCCATGCTAAATTGCCCACAGTGTTCAGGGATGTGTAAGTTAGGTCCAGTAGTCAGGGATAAATATAGGGAAGTGGAATGGGTGTGGATGGGTTCCTCTTTGGAAGGTCAATGTGGACTTGATAGGATGAAGGGATGAAGGGCCTGTTTCCACACTGTAGGGATTATGAGTTGAATTCTAATGGTTATGCCTCTTCCTGTCCGAATTGACTAGCAGCCATAATCTTGTTTGAAGCATCTAAATTGGGAACAGATGTTCTCAGGGAAATGCACGACAGAAATGTAAAGGTTGTTTAGGGAGCACTTGCTGATAGTGCTGGACAGGTTTGTCCCACTGAGGCAAAGAAGGGATGATAGGGTGAAGGAAACTTGCGTGACAAAGGATGTGGAACATCTAGTCAAGAGGAAGAAGGACGCTTACTTTAGGTTGAGGAGGCAAGAATCAGACAGGACTCCAGAGCGTTACAAGGTAGCCAGGAAGGAACTGAAGAATGGACTTAGGAGACCTAGGAGGGGGCAGTAAAAAGCCTTGAGTGGGTAGGATTAAGGAAAACCCTGAAGCATTCTACACTTATGTAAGGAATAACAGGATGGCCAGAGTGAGGGTGAGGCTGAGCAAGGACAGTAGAGGAAAATTGTGCCTGAAGGTGGAGGAGGAGGTAGGGGAAGTCCTTAATGAATACTTTGCTTCAGTATTCACTACGGCGAGGGACTTTGACATTTGTGAGGACAGCGTGAAACAGGCTGGTCTGCTCAAACAGTTTATGCTCGAAATGTTTATTAGGAGGATGTGCTGAAAAGTTTGAAAAAGGTAAGGATAGCAAAGATGATTCTCGATAGGAGTGAGAGAGACAGGGTAGTTGTCATGGGGTCTTCACCTTTCCAAATATTGACCGGGAACACGATAGGACGAATACTATAGATGGGTCAGTTTTGTTCCACTGTGTGCAGGAGGGCTTCCTGACACAGTATGTA
>NW_025197436.1:0-5129 GCF_004010195.1 Chiloscyllium plagiosum
GCCTGACAGGTACATACAAATCAAGGACACGTCATATCTGTTCCTTGAAAAAGTTCCACATTTCCACGACATCCTTCCCTGACAGCTTATGCTCCCAACTTATGCTCGTCAGATCCTGCCTTATAGCATCGTATTTACCCTTCCCCCAATTGTAAAACCTACCCTGTTGCATGCATCTATCTCTCTCCATAACCAAGGTGAAAGTCACAGAATTGTGGTCACCATCAGAAAACTGATCACCCACTAACAAGCCCATCACTTGTCCCAGAGGATTGGAAAATGGCTAATGTAACACCCCTGCTTAAGAAGGGTGAGAGGCAGAAGACAGGAAATTATAATCTGGTTATCCAGTTGTCATTCATTGGTATGATTTTTGAGTCCATTATTAAGGATGAGATTGAGAAGGACTTAGAATTGCATGGTAAAATTGCTTGAATTAGTACGGCTTTGCCAAAGTGATGTCATACCAGTTAGAATTCTTTGAGGAGGTAATCAGCAAGTTAGACAGAGAAACAATGGTTGCAGTTGAATTGGATTTACAAACGGCATTTGATAATGTGCCGCATAGGAGGTTGCTAAATAAGGCAAGAGCCGATGTGGTTACAGGCCAGGTAATAGGATGAATAGAGGATTGGCTGACTGGCAGAGGGAGGGAATAATGGGGTCTGTTTCAGAATGGCAGCAAGTGACTATAATGGAGGTCCGAAGTGGGCAGTGTTGGGACCACAATAGATGACATTAATGATCTGGACAAAGGAACTGAGGGCATTGTTGATGACACAACAATAAGTGAAGGAACAGATAGTGATGAGGATGCGGGGAGGCTGCAGAAAGATTTTGACGGCAAGGAGAGTGCGCAAAGAAGTGACAGATGGAATACAATGTGGGAAAATGTGATGTTCTGCACTTTGTTAGGAAGAAAAGTGACATGGGCTATTTTCTAACAGGGAAAAGGCTTCAGAAATCTGAAGCATTAAGATTAACATGCAGGTTCATTTGTCAAGTTACAAAGACAAATGCAATGTTAGAATTCATTTCAAAAGGGCTAATATATAAGAACAGGGATGTACTGCTGAGGCTCTGGTCAGACTACATTTGAAATATTGAGGGCAGTTTTGGGCCCCCTATCTAAGGAATAATGTATTGACCTGGAAGGCAGTCCAGAGGACGTTTCGAAGAATGAACCTGGGAATGAAGTGCTTGTTATATGAAGAATGGTTGAAGACTCTGAGTCTATACTCAATGGAGGTTGGAGGTATGAGGGGGAAAACTTACAGAATATTAAAAAGCTTGAATAGAGTGGACATGGAGATGATGTTTGCACTGGTAGGAAAATCTAGTACCTGAGGGCACAGCCTCAGAGTGAAGCAACTATCGTTCAGAACTGAGGTGAGCAGTAATTTCTTCAGCGAAAGGGTAGTTAACCTGTCAAACTGATTATCACAACAGCCTTTGGAGGCCAAGTCATTGTGTGTATTTAAGGTAGAGGCAGAATCATAGAATCCCTACAGCATGGAAGTAGACCATTTGGCCTATCAAGCATATACTGATGCTTCAAAGAGTGTTCCCCTTATACCCACCCTCCGATACTATCTCTGTAGCCTAACATTTCCCATGGCTAATCCATCTCGTCTGCATAACCCTGGACACTATGGGCAGTTTCGCATAGCCAATCCAACGTATGTGCACAT
Source organism: Chiloscyllium plagiosum (assembly GCF_004010195.1). NCBI lineage: Eukaryota > Metazoa > Chordata > Chondrichthyes > Orectolobiformes > Hemiscylliidae > Chiloscyllium > Chiloscyllium plagiosum. The sequence goes on from NW_025197436.1 coordinate 1,692, forward strand.
ATTTGGACAGGTAGATAGGTTCGTGATTAAAAAGGAGATGAAATGTTACATAGAGATGGCAGGAGAACAGGGTTGAGAAACATATTAGCCATGATCGAATGTTGGAGCAGACTTAATGGGTCAAATGGCCTAATTCTGCTACTATACCTTATGTTCTATTTTGAGAGAATGAGGTGGCTGTGAGTCCTTCAGTACACTTAATGAAAATGACACTGAGGCTTGCAGCTTATGGCTCTTTTAGAGATACACAGATTGATGCTCTGTGACTGTGAGCTAGCAGAAAGAGGGTAGTGCCACTTAGTTTTACAGAGCTCAATAGATCATTTATCCTTTTTCCCAGATGGTACCCTGAATAACTCGTGAGATTGATCAGTACTAATCTTTAAATCCACTTAGGACCAGGCTAGTTCGGTTTGGTGGGAGCAGCTTTGGGTGCCATCTGTCAGGATGAGGACCTCACATTTCACAGATGACATCCAACACAACCTCTACGGCAATGTCATTGAACTGAGTGGCAGTGTGTGATGTCTAAAGGTCATTGTAGATGACTAACAGTGTCACCCATGAGGAGAATAGCTTGAAGTGAATGAAGTGGTGTCCAGCCGGACTTTAAATATAGATCCAGATCCTATTACACTGCAAGATCTCTCCAGGCATGAGAACTTTCTTCAGATTTGAAATTTCAAATTGCTTACATAATTAATATATGGAAAAGCACAAAATTATGGGAGATATCTTGCATTTGGCCATGGTGGAAGTGACAACCTCTATTGTCTGGTGCTGTACTTCAAATTCAGAATGGAAAATCTCTGCCCTCAACTCACTGTAAACTCAGAGGATGCCATTGTCTTCAAGTGTAAACACTTTGCATTTTCATCTCCGTAAAACAGCATTAGACTTCCTCTGTTTGTCAACAATGGAATCACTTGGGCTTACTGTCAGACAGACTGCAGAGCAGCTAACAAAAGACTCCCTTTTACCCCCAGCTGATTTCCCTGAAATTTAAGACTACTCTCCAAGAATGAAATAATCTTATAAGCTCATAAGTATAACACTGTTATATGTACCATTAACTACTTGCAGTGGTTTACACCACCCCCTTTGTATGTCTTTCCTTAACAACTCATGTAGTACAGCTAACACTGTTGCACACTCAGGCAAAAACTAGACAGTCATATCATGGCATGCACAGAAAAGATCTAAGCTTAGACACAATTTTTGGCTTCATTCAAATGACTATAGCCTCTATCTTCTCTTTGAAAAGAGTAGCCACCTTTTCATGAATTTTGGGGCGAAAATATATTACATCAGAATGCAGAAAAATATGCATTCTTTTCAATTTCACATTTTGATAAATCGGCTTTTATAAATGTGATTATTGAGCTTTAGTTAGAAAATAAACTTATCCGATTCTTGGAGGATTTTAATACAAAAATGCAATACTGCAGATGCTGGATATCTGAACTAAGAACAAAAATAAACTCATGTTGTCATCTCAGTGATATAGTTGTTTCTTAGCTGTACTCTAAAATGGTGTTGAAAATCTGTTGCTGGAAAAGCGCAGCAGGTCAGGCAGCATCCAAGGAGCAGGAGAGGATTTGACTGAGACAGGTGGGGGAGGGGAAATGAGGAAACTGGAGAAATCTGAGTTCATCCTTTTGTGGTTGAAGGGTTCCTAGGCGGAAGATGAGGCGCTCTTCCTCCAACTGTCGTGTTGCTATGGTCTGGCGATGGAGGAGTCCAAGGACCTGCATGTCCTTGGGTGGAGTGGGAGGGGGAGTTGAAGTGTTGAGCCATGGGGTGGTTGGGTTGGTTGGTCCGGGTGTCCCAGAGGTGTTCTCTGAAACGTTCCGCAAATAGGCGGCCTGTCTCCCCAATATAGAGGAGGCCACATCGGGTGCAGCGGATGCAATAAATGATGTGTGTGGAGGTGCAGGTGAATTTGTGGCGGATATTCTCCTCTAAAATGGTGTAGCAACCCACACAATTCAAGGGCAATTAGGAATGGACAACAAATGCTGACTTCACTCTGACAGGAAAGAATGTAAAAAACATCCTCATCTACTACCTGCTTGATTATGACTGTAGTCATATCTCATAAACCTTATATTTTTGTCTGACTTGAGCAGAACAATGATTGAAGATGATAAACCACTGCAAACAGTTTTCACTATCACAGCCTTTCTGCTAAACGTCTTTAGCTCCTTTTCCCCTGTGTCAGGGACTGTACAGTCAGATATTGATTATACTTTCATAATTGTCCTCAGAAATAATGCTTTCACAATCCAACATCTGATCAAATTTCTGTTGTTTCAATGTGAAAAACCTACTTCTGGTCTAACTTCAACTTGAAAAGCCATAAACATAATATTTGTTTACTGCCAGATGTTTTAAAGTAATTAGAAATATTCCTTCCAGCTCCAGCTTCCAATTTAATAGGTTTTTGTAAGAATTTCTTCTCTATAGCAATCAGATCATATAGGCATGTCTCTGAGTTCAGGGACTTGTCTGAAAATTTCCGTTCTACTCTGAGTTAAAAATATATTGTTAAAAAGTGACCATTTTATTAAGTTCAGTGCTCATATGGAAAATTATTAGAGAAAATTGAGTGATATGAAATTTGGAAAAATATGTAGAATTATAGAATGATACAGCACAGAATGGGACCATAGATCTATTGTTTTTTATATAGCCATTCAATTAATCCCTCTCCTCTCATTTCCAGAATAACACACATTTTCCTTTCTTTACCCTTCAGCAATTTATTCCACTCTCTTCTAACTGTTTGTTTTGCATTTTCTTTTATCATCTTTTCAAGCTGTGTTTTACAAAATTCATTGAATAAAAACATTTTTGCAGATTGTGAATCGTCTTATTTCTCTGTCTTTTGGTTGCTGATACCTCTGCACTTTAGTTTCGAACAGGTAAATAAGGAAAAACTATTCATGATTATGAACACTGTGATCAAACCTCCTCCTGAATTGTTTTGTTCCTGAAGCCTTGACAACAACCCAGCTACAACATTGAACATTTGTACCAGAATGAGCTAAACTATTTCAGTACAGCTGCAACACTGACATCTACCTGATAAAGTGAAAATTTCCCAGATATAACCTGTCTACAAAAAGCAGGACAAATCCAAACCGGCCAATTACTGTCCATCTGTCTCCTCTCAATCATCAAAGAGGTGACAGCTCTGTCGAGTGGCACTTATTCAGCAGTTACCTGCTCACAACTTGGCTTTCAGCAGGAACACTCAACTTCTGACCTCATCACAACATTTGTGCTAATTGGAAATAAAAAGATGAAATCTAGAAATGGTGAGGGTGACAGCTTTTGATATTAAGGCAGCATTTGACCAAGTATAGCATCCAGGGCCATTGGAAAATTGAAGTCAATGGGAATTGGAGGAGAACTATCCATTACTTTGAATGGTAG
>NW_025197437.1:0-3596 GCF_004010195.1 Chiloscyllium plagiosum
AGCTCAGTTTGGACGCTGCCAAGGCTACTGACCGCATTGAAGCCTTGGTTTCGAGATGGAGAACATGCAAAAAAACAAAGGTTCATTCTAGTATTGTGGTCAGAACAACTGCAGTTGTCATTACAGATGCATTTGATCTAGTCTGGCATCGAGGAGCAATGTAAAACTGGAGCAAATGGCAAACAGGGAAATGTCTGAACTGCCTTAAATCACACGATGTTCAAACAATAATGTCGGTGATTAAATGAGAGCAGCCAGCTCAGCTCCAGGCCTGCCCTGCAGCTGTTCCTCAGGGAACGTGTTTGTTAGAAAATTGTGGATGAGAAATGAAAAGCTGAGGCACCATAGTCCTAGATGATGATGGGATCGATCTCTGGTTAGACAGAGACGAGTGGCGGTAGTTTCACTGGAGAGTCACGCTGCTTCATGCAAAGGAAGATTGTCAGGTGGACACTCTTTTATATTCACCCCAGTTAGTGGAGGAAGTGAACCCACGCTCTTGGCATTACTTTGTATTATCAACCATCCATCCAACTGACTGAGTTAATCAAGCCTGAGAGCAGCTACTTTCGGTCAATGATTTTCAATCTGTCCAGGGATGTTCTTGCGCACAATTGGAACAGGTGGAACTTGATTGTACATAGTGGACAATTGAAAAGTGGATATTACCAAAGGATGTCGAACATTCAATAATTACTTAGATTACTTTCAGTGTGGAAACAGGCCCTTCGGCCCAACAAGTCCACAGATCCATCGAAGCGCAACCCACCCAGACCTATTCCCCGACATGCACCCTTTACCCCAACACCACAAGCAATTTAGCATGGCCAATTCACCTAGCCTGCGCATCTCCGGACTGTGGGAGGAAACCCACACAGACACGGCGAGAATGTGCAAACTCCACACAGACAGTTGCCCGAGGCTGGAATTGAATCTGGGACTCTGGTGCTGTGGGGCAGCAGTGCTAACCACTGAGCCACCGTACCGTAATGGTACTTGACTGTTAATAGTTAGAGCGATTCTGAAAACATTAACAAAGAATTTTCCGTCTCGAGTCACAGCCATGGATGAGAAGGGCGATCAATGCAGTTGGACAATCCTGCTTGAATACTGACGTTGTGGAGCTGGTATACAATTAATATAGTTTATGAAAAATTGAGTATAAGATGCTTTTACTGCACGAGTCCATCAACTTTCTTAGAGCTTCTCTCAGGATCAGGTCCTAGTTGCAGAATTAAAAAGCTTATGTGGCATACCATAAGTCATCAGCAAAGATAAACGTATGACGCATGATTGTTGGGCGAATCATTTGTACAAATGTCCAATTGCATTTGGATCAGCCCTGAGCCCTGTGATCATCCATTGACCAGTTTTCCCCATGCATTCCCTATTCTTTCTGAGCTGATTACAACTGGACTGTTTTTAGTAATTGTGAGAATTACTGCTCAGGTCCAGTTTGAAAGCTCTCTTGCCAGGTTTTGGAAGTAGTGATGAGGTTTGGAGAACTATGTATGAATTCAGCCTTTTAAAAAAGCTATTTGGAACAGATTTGATGACTGCAAGGTGGTGTGTTTACGGATCTGAACATAAATCAATTGTTTACTACAGTTGCTGAATTGTGTAATCGGCGTGTGCACCGCTCATGTAATCGTTGTTCACTTCAATTGTTTTCAGCTGAAAGGCAATGATGTTCAGTTTATTTTGAATATTTAAGAAATAAAGTGATAATAAGTTTTTATTGTGCAATATGTAAATGTAACCTGCCGTATATTTCCAACAGACTAATCAAGCAAGAATCAGACACTTTCTGTAAAGCAGGATTCTGTTCGCAGGACTGTGTCCCAGGCAACATCATCACCTTTCCTGGTAGGGTCCGATTGACAAGACAGAACTAGGAAGATGGGGAGGGGAGTTCCTTGGTAAATATTCAATACAGTGCTCGGGATTGACGTTGGATCCTGTGGTTGCTGGTCGGATCTGCGGCAGATTATGTGGAAATCAATGTGTGAATCAATAAAAATACCATTGAGTTTATCGTCGCCAATCCGCCTGCTGCAGATACACCTCTCCAGTTAATAGATCAGATAGAGTGCACACTGCACAGTTCTTGTGGGGAGGATGGGCCATCTTCACGTTTTGTCGACGATCCATCATGTTATGTAGCAACTCTTGTGCTGAATGCAACAGATGTTAAACAGGCAGAGCAACGAATGACGAGGTGTCCATGAGGAGCAGTGAGCCATCATCAGCAGCAGAACCGTGCTCTGCATACTTCATGCAGTTTACAACCTCACGGCCGGACATATCTTCCACTTTACTTAACTATCAATTCAAGGATCCAAACTGGTTCAATGCGGAATGCAGAAAATCATGTCGGGAGAAATATCAGACAGGCCGAGGTATGAGGAGTCGGCGTGGAAAATCTTTTATTGCATTCAGCGACAAAACAGAATGACCCGCTCAGTAAACAGCATCAGCAGTAAGTGAGGAGAGCACTCAGTGATCCTACAACGAATGGTTCAGAACTATATCTCTCATCTTGTCACATGTAGCCAGAGAAAATGTTGGACAATTTCTGAGACAATTAGAGGAGGTTGCTGGGCAGCGAAAACGAAGTACAATTGATTAGAAGTTTATCTAGACTCACCACATAAATGCAATGCCTACAGGAACAGGTTATTTCAGCGTGGAAATAGACAGTCTCTTTCTCTCCCAATTAAAGACACATACCCTCACATGAGCAGGCACGCACACACACACTCACATACGCAGGCACTCACACATTCACATGCACACACACACACACTTTCACAGATGCACACTGTGACTACTCTGTCACAGACACATGCGCACATATGCACGCACGCACAAACTCTCTGATGTGCACTGTCTCTCTTTCTCACACACACAGACAAACATACACGCATACGCACACACAACATACATTCACAGAAACACAAACTCTCACACACTGCTATGACATGGGGCAAATCCTCCTGCTTAATTTAACAGCAGGAAAGCAGAAATGCTTTATACCGTGCAGTAAAGTGTAAAAAAATTCTGAGTGTCCAAGATGTATTTAAAATAATAATGATCAAATTTATTTCTTAAATTATAGCAGAGAATAACTAACGAACAACTATTCACAAGTCCTTAGTCTAACTTATCTTTTGGTTTCCCTACTATGACACGACTCTGAAAAGCTCCCTGTAAGATTTTAAAAAGAAAACGTCTTATCTCAAAACCAGGCAGCTTTTGTTTCTACTATTTGCATCTTCCTGTGACTTACTTTCTTTTTCTGAGGAATTCAACTTCACAGTTTACTGATTGATAAAGGTGCTTTGAAGAGAGATAGTTTTCAAACTGTTGCGCTTGATTTGAATTTTTTTTTGTTTTTTTCAGCTACTCCAGTATGTTAAGTTTTGTCTTATTGCGTGAACTTGGTTCTATCACTGTTAGCTTTTAACTTTCTTAAAAGGTATTATTTATTAACATATTCATAACACCGACCTCTTAAGAATCAAAAGAACCATCATAATGAAAAGAAAGCTTCATTTTGTTCTCTACTTTTTAAACATAACGATAAATTTAAGATA
>NW_025197437.1:4451-5129 GCF_004010195.1 Chiloscyllium plagiosum
ATTTTCATTCCAAATATTTTCACTTGAATCTGATATGACCCGTTTGGGGTCACAAATGCAGAAATTTCATTCTCAGTCTCTGATAAACCTACGTACCAGTAACCTCACATGTAATCCAAATTGCTGATATAACTGGCTTGTCCGACTTTCTCGATACAGTCCTGCAAACTCGGAATTGGATATGAGTCCGAACTTGTAACGGCATTGACCTTCCACTAATCCACGCAGAATTGTTGTGTCCCGTCCGGCCGAGAACTAAGTCGATGAATGAACTTCACATAATCTGACGTGGATCGATAATGTCCTCTTCAAGGATGGCTTCCCGCTCCTTCTGGACCTTTCCAGTTTTGAAGTATAATCCCGATAGGGGTGGTATTTTATTGGAGCAATACATCCTTCGTCTACTTCATGTCCAATGGCATTAGTCCTCCCCACGTGATTCTTACATACGTGTTCTGCAGTAACAAATCTTTCAACTACGTTCTATGCTCCTGTCACAGACAGCTTAATAACCTATCGGACTCGTCAAGAACTTCTTCATTTTATAAATCTATTTTGAAGCGCTGCAAAGTCCATGTCGTCTTAATTTGATTCCTCACGCTTCGGGGCAGTAACGAACACATGTTTCTTCAGTCCTTTCTCTCCAGTATAATATGTTTTCAACATGTTCTCATGACA
>NW_025197438.1:0-1296 GCF_004010195.1 Chiloscyllium plagiosum
GAGATCAGAGCTGAAAACGCGTTGCTGGAAAAGCGCAGCGGGGTCAGGCAGCCTCCAAGGGAGCAGGGGTTCCTGAAGAAGGGCTCATGCCCGAAACGTCGATTCCCCTGCTCCTTGGATGCTGCCTGACCCTGCTGCGTTTTTCCAGCGACGCATTTTCAGCTCTGATCTCCAGCATCTGCAGTCCTCATTCTCTCCGCTCGCATTATTTCATTACCCCCCCAGTATAAAATTCCCTCTCATTGGTCCGATGTTGTCAGCACAATAAATTCAAACTCGATTTGGGTTGTCGAATCCCGGGCATAATTGGTTGATTTTCAACTGTTGTCAAAACAGCGACCAAAACTCAGGTATCCATTGAATGGATACAGCTGGTCTCTTAGCCGTTTGGTCCTGGCAGCTGTCACTGAGCTGTAAATTTACTTGAAAATTCAGAAAACGCTCACTGTCTGGAAGTGACCGCGCACTCGTTTAGTTTCGTAACAGTGAGACAGTGGATTGTGAGGGAGGTGGACTGAGGGGATTGCTGGGAGGGTGAGTGATGGGTAGTGACGGAGATTGGCTGGCCGAAGGGTTTGCGAGGGGGGACTGGGGCGAGTCGATTCTGCGAGAGATTGAGGGGAGGGGGGTTTCCGAGGGAGATTGGGAGGGATTGTGAGGTGAGGGGCTAACTATGATAGTGACCTACCATTTCTGGCTGTCCGCGTTGAACTGAGCCACATGGAGTCCAAACTGAGATTGGGGATCCTCGGAGAAGGTAACTGGGTTATCGGTTTCCAGGTTAAATCCATGAACGCCCCAGAAAGCTGTGAACGGAGTGAGGACAGGCTCATTAATGACCGTCTGAGAGACAGGCACGCAGACTGTGATACAGGCGTACGCACAGAGACATGCTGCTAAAAGCATGTGAGCTGGTGCAGTGAAACAGGACTGCACACGGGCGCAAACACGAACAACATACGTGCAAACGTACAGGCATGAAACGACACACGGAGAGGCACAAAGGCAAGCAAAACAATGTACACACAAGCACATATACACAGGCATAAGTACAGGCAACACACACACAGGCACAAAAATGCACACAGACCACACACAGTCACAAACACGGAGATAGTCCCACACTCTCAGCCTTGTAGGGAAGTGCTACGAGACATGTTGAGGTGTATGCAGAGTACAGGCACAACTACAGCTAGCTAACAGTACACATTCACAGACACATTCACACACACACTCACACACACACACACACACAAGTGCACGCACACACACACAAACACACACACACACACACAA
>NW_025197438.1:2231-3440 GCF_004010195.1 Chiloscyllium plagiosum
GAGGGAGCCCCGTACTGTGGGAGGGTCAGTGCTGAGGGAGCCCCGCACTGTGGGAGGGTCAGTTCTGAGGGAGCCCCGCACTGTGGGAGGGTCAGTGCTGAGGGAGCCCCGCACTGTGGGAGGGTCAGTGCTGAGGGAGCCCCGCACTGTGGGAGGGTCAGTGCTGAGGGAGCCCCGCACTGTGGGAGGGTCAGTGCTGAGGGAGCCCCGCACTGTGGGAGGGTCAGTGCTGAGGGAGCCCCGCACTGTGGGAGGGTCAGTGCTGAGGGAGCCCCGCACTGTGGGAGGGTCAGTGCTGAGGGAGCCCCGCACTGTGGGAGGGTCAGTGCTGAGGGAGCCCCGCACTGTGGGAGGGTCAGCCGAGGGAGCCCCGCACTGTGGGAGGGTCAGTGCTGAGGGAGCCCCCCACAGTGGGAGGGTCAGCGCTGAGGGAGCCCCGCACTGTGGGAGGGTCAGCGCTGAGGGAGCCCCGCACTGTGGGAGGGTCAGCGCTGAGGGAGGGTGTTGTGTCGAAGACCACAGACAATTCCTGACGCAGCCAAACAGGAAATGTACGCAAGCTCGGGCTGAGGAAGCGTTAATTATCCCTGAGGTGTCACCAGGATTGAGCGCCCTCCCGCATTTCAGTCTAACTTTTGCACAATCCTTCTCGAAACTGGTGAGTAATTGACAGCAGAGGATTGCAGACAGATACCTGAGAATTCTGCGCCCTGAGGCTGGAAAATCCAGCACTCATTGGCTAAGGGGCAGTGCCCTATTGTCGGGATCACTGTGTTAATGAGGTAGCTGTTGATGTATCGTCTGTCTCGCTCCCTTTTTATCCTGGGTGCCTTGAGGCAACGTGTATTTCAGTTCCTTCTAACTTTCCGCCCAGGTATTTGAAGTGCCCCCGGGCCACCATCTCACAGTGTCCCTGAGAAAGCTTTGGGAATCCGGAGAGAGATCGAGGCTGTTCCCCTCTCGTTCCCACTTCAGCATTCACTCCACAGACTGCGATCTCTCTCTCTCTCTCTCTCGCGCTCTCTCCACCGCCCCCCGAATTCTATTCCTCTCCTTACAGTCAAAAGTCAATATGTCCACGCTTTTCCCAAATTACACAGGGACACAAAGAGCAGCTGGAGACTTGGGCACTGAAATGGTAGATGGATGCATCTCACCATCGCCCCCTTGACGTTCAATGGCGTTACCGTCACTGAAACCCCCCCCCCC
>NW_025197438.1:3985-5129 GCF_004010195.1 Chiloscyllium plagiosum
AACCGGAGCACCCAGAGGAAACCCACGCAGACACGGGGAGAACGTGCAAACTCCACACAGTCAGTCGCCCGAGGCGGGAATTGAACCCGGGTCCCTGGCGCTGTGAGGCAGCAGTGCTAACCACCGTGCTGCCCACGGGACGACTGATCCCTGCTGGGAAATGGGATTGGAACACTTGGATATCTGATGACCTGTACTGATGGTACTGTAAAACCCAACGTTTCTCTGACTGTGAGTTGTATTTCTGAGCTGTGCTTTCACCACTGTTTCCTTGCTCTCTCCAGAGTTGTCCCCCCACTATCAACATCCTGGGGGTTCCCATTGAGAGAGAATCTAACCATCGCCCCCTTGACGTTCAATGGCGTTACCATCACTGAATCCCCCCTGCCCCCAACCACTACCAACATCCTGGGGGATCCCATTGAGCAGAAACTGAACTAGACCCAGCCCCATATCAATCCTGTGGCTACAAGAGCAGGGTCAGAGGCTGGGAACCCTGCAGCGAATAACTCCCCCTGTCCTGACTCAGGAATGTGAGGGAATACTCCCACCTTTCCCTGATTGGGGGCAGCTCTGAAACATTTATGAAGGTTGACCCCATGCAGGACAGAGCAGAGCGCCACCATCCCTCCCTATATGCCTGACTCCCTCATTCAACGCTCTCTCCCTCCGTCACCCACGCACGGTCGCAGCACCCTGTACTAACTCATTTTATTTCTGAATGTTCAGAGGAGATTTACTGGGATCTTGCCTGGTATGGAGGGATGGTCTTACAAGGAAAGGCTGAGGGACGTGAGGCTGTCTTCAGCAGAGAGAAGAAAGTTGAGAGGTGATTTAATTGGGACATAGAAGATAATCAGAGGGTTCGATAGGGTGGACAGGGAGAGGCTTTGTCCAAGTATGGTGACTGCGGGCACGAGGGGACATAGCTTTAAACTGAGGGGTGATAGATATAGATTAGATTCCCTACAGTATGCAAACAGGCCATTTGGCCCCAATAAGTCCACACCTCTGAAGGATATCCCACCCAGACCTATTCCCCTAACCTATTATGCTACATTTACCCCGGACTAATGCACCTAACCATTGTGACATTTTCCCCACGGCCAACCCACCCTAACCCGCACATCCCTGGGCACTACGG
>NW_025197439.1:0-3845 GCF_004010195.1 Chiloscyllium plagiosum
GCGCCATAATCTCCCTGACACCTGCACACTTACTGTGACACTACCACCCTGACCCCACACACTTACTGTGTCACTATCACCCTGATACCCTCACACTTACTGCGTCACTGTCACCCTGATCCCATCACACTTACTGCGTCACTATCACACTGATCCCCTCACACTAACTGTGACACTACCATCCTGACCCCTCACACTTACTGTGTCACTATCACCCTGATACCCTCACACTTACTGCGTCACTGTCACCCTGATCCCATCACACTTACTGCGACACTATCAAGCTGACCCCCTCACACTTACTGCGTCACTATCACCCTGATCCCATCACACTTACTGCATCACTATCACCCTGATTCCATCACACTTACTGCGTGAATATCACCCTGACCCCATCACACTTACTGCGTGAATATCACCCTGAACCCATCACACTTACTGCGTCACTATCACCCTGACCCCTCACACTTACTGCATCACTATCACCCAGATCCCCTCACAGTTCCTGCATCACTATATCCCTGACACCTCACACTTATTGTGGCATAATCTCCCTGACCCCTGCACACTTACTGCATCACTAACACCCTGACACCATCACAATTACTGCTTCACTGTCTCCCTGACTCCCTCACACTTTACTGTGTCAATATCACCCTGACCCTCTCACACTTACTGCATCACTATCACCCAGATCCCCTCACATTTCCTGCATCGCTATATCCCTGACACCTTACACTTATTGTGGCATAATCTCCCTGACCCCTGCACACTTACTGCATCACTAACACCCTGACACCATCACAATTACTGCTTCACTGTCTCCCTGACTCCCTCACACTTACTGCGTCACTATCACCCCGTCCCGCTCACACCTACTGCATCGCTATCACTCTGACCCCATCAGACTTGCTGCGTCACTATCACTCTGACCCCATCACAATTACTGCGTCACTAACACTCTGACCTCATCACACTTACTGTATCAAATCACCCTGACCCGCTCACACTTACTGCATCGCTATCACTCTGACCTCATCACACTTATTGCACCACTATCACCATGACCACCTCACACTTAGTGTGTCACTATCATCCTGACCCCATCACACTTACTGCATCACTATCACCCTGATCCCATCACACTTACTGCGTGAATATCACCCTGACCCCATCACACTAACTGCGTCACTATCACCCTGTCCCCATCACACTCACTACATCACTATCACCCTGATCACATCACAGTTACTGTGTCACTATCACACTGCGTCACTATCACCCTGATCCCCTCACACTTACTGCTTCACTATCACTGTGATCCCATCACGCTTACTGTGTCACTATCACGCTGACCCCTCACATTTACTGCATCACAATCACCCTGATCCCCTCACACTTACTTTGTCACTATCTCCCTGATATAGTCACAATTACAGCGTCACTATCACCCTGACACTATCACACTTGCTGTGTCAATTTCATCCTGACCCCCTCACACTTACTGCGTCACTATTACCCTGACCCCAGCACACTTGCTGCGTCACTATCACCCTGATACTATCACACTTGCTGTGTCACTATCACCCTGATCCCATCACACTTACTACATCACTATCACCCTGATTCCATACACACTTACTGCGTAACTATCACTCTGACCCCATCACACTTACAGCGTCACTATTACTCTGACCCCATCACACTTACTGCATCACCTGACCCCATCACACTTACTGCGTCATTATCACCATGACCCCCTTACACTTACTGCGTCATTATCACCATGATCCTCTCACACTTACTGAGTCAATATCACCCCGATCCCCTCACACTTACTGCGTCACTATCACCCTGACCCCCTCACACTTACTGCGTCACTATCACCATGACCCCCTTACACTTACTGTGACACAACCATCATGATCCCCTCGCACTTACTGTGTCACTATCACACTGATCCCCTCACACTTAATGCATCACAATCTCCCTGACACCCTCACACTTACTGCGTCACTATCACCATGACCCCCTTACACTTACTGTGACACAACCATCATGATCCCCTCGCACTTACTGTGTCACTATCACACTGATCCCCTCACACTTAATGCATCACGATCTCCCTGACACCCTCACACTTACTGCGTCACTATCACCATTACCCCCTCACACTTACTGTGACACTACCATCATGACCCCCTCACACTTACTGCATCACTATCATCCTGAACCCCTCACACTTACTGCGTCGCTCTCATCCTGATACCCTCACACTTACTGCGTCACTATCACCCTGACCCCTTGCACTTACTGCGGCACAATCTCCCTGACCCCTGCACACTTAGTGCGTCACTAACACCCTGACCCCATCACAATTACTGCGTCACTGTCTCCCTGACACCCTCACACTTACTGAGTCACTATCACACTGATCCCATCACACTTACTGCGTCACTATCACCCTGATCCCCACACACTTATTGCATCTTTATCAACCTGACCCCTCACACTTACTGCATCACACTCATCCTGATCCCATCACACTTACTGAGTCACTATCTCCCTGATCCCCTCACACTTACTGCATCACGATCTCCCTGACACCCTTATACTTACTGCGTCACTATCAACATGAACCCCTCACACTTACTGTGACACTACCATCCTAACCCTCTCACACTTACTGCGTAACTCTCACCCTGACCCCATCACATTTACTGCGTCACTATCACCCTGACCCGCTCACACTTACTGCATCGCTATTACCATGAACCCTCACACTTACTGCATCACGATCTCCCTGACACCCTTACACTTACTGTGTCACTATCACCATGAACCCCTCACACTTACTGTGACACTACCACCCTGACCCCCTCACACTTACTCCGTCACTATCACCCTGACCCCATCCCACTTACTGCGTCATTATCACCCTGACCCCATCCCACTTACTGCGTCATTATCACCCTGACCTGCTCCCACTTACTGCATCGCTATCACCATGAACCCTCACACTTACTGTGTCACTATCAACCTGACCCCCTCACACTTCCGGCGACACTATCACACTGATCACATCACACTCATTGCGTCAAAATCACCCTGACCCCATCACACTCACTGCGTCACTATCACACTGACCCCATCACACTAACTGCATCACTATCACCCTGTCCCGCTCACACTTACGGTATCGCTTTCAATCTGACCCCAACACACTTGCTACGTCACTATCACTCTGACCCCATCAAACTTACTGCGTCACTATCCCCCTGACCTCATCACACTTACTGCATCACTATCACCCAGACGACCTCACACTTACTGCATCACTATCACCCTGACCCTATCACACATACTGCATCATTATCACCCTGACCCCATCACTCTTACTGCGTCACAATCACACTGGTCCCGTCACACTTACTGCGACACTCTCACCCTGATCCGCTCACACTTACTGCGTCACAATCTCGCTGATCCACTCGCACTCACTGTAACACTATCACCCTGATCCCCTCACACTTACTGTGTCACTATCACCCTGTCCCGCTCACACCTACTGCATCGCTATCACTCTGACCCCATCACACTTGCTGCGTCACTATCACTCTGACCCCATCACATTTACTGCGTCACTATCCCTCTGACCTCATCACACTTACTGCATCATATCACCCTGACCCGCTCACACTTACTGCATCGCTATCACTCTGACCTCATCACACTTACGGCACCACCATCACCATGACCACCTCACACTTAGTGTGTCACTATCATCCTGACCCCATCACACTTACTGTGTTACTATCTCCCTGATCCCATCACACTTACTGCAT
>NW_025197439.1:4543-5130 GCF_004010195.1 Chiloscyllium plagiosum
TGTCACTATCTTCCTGACCCGATCACACTGCATCACGATCACCCTGACCATATCACACTTACTGCTTCATGTCACCCTGATCCCCTCACACTTACCGCGTCACTATCACCCTGACCTCATCACACTTTATGCATCACTATCACCCTGACTCCCTCACACTGACTGCGTCACTATCTCCCTGACACCATTACATTCACTGCGTCACTATCACCCTGATGCCCACACACTTTCGTGTCACTATCTTCCTGACCCGATCACACTGCATCACGATCACCCTGACCATATCACACTTACTGCTTCATGTCACCCTGATCCCCTCACACTTACTGCGTCACTATCCCTCTGACCTCATCACACGAACTGCATCATATCACCCTGACCCACTCACACTTACTGCGTCACTATCACTCTGACCTCATCACACTTATTGCACCACTATCACCATGACCACCTCACACTTACTGTGTCACTATCACCCTGACCCGATCACACTGTGTCACAATCACCCTGACCCGCTCACACTCACTGCGTCACTATCACCCTGATCCCCTCACACTGCCTCACTATCACTGTGACCCCATCACGCT
>NW_025197440.1:0-2698 GCF_004010195.1 Chiloscyllium plagiosum
AGTCTCTCGCTCTCTCATACACACACACACACACACACACAGACCGTTAACGGTGTTAACGCTGTCTCTCATACACACACACACAGACAGTTAACGGTGTTAACGCTGTCTCTCACACACACACAGACCATTAACGGTGTTAACGCTGTCTCTCGCTCTATCTCCTACAGGAGTGTACTGATGGTTATGAGTGGGATCACCAGAGGCAGCACTGTCGAGGTAGGTCTGACCCAGCTCTGTCGCCTTGCTGCACGGTACCAATCCCCCACAGCATCAATCAGCTCCCCGCTTCCTCTCCCGTGCACAGGAGGAGGCCATTCTGCTCCTCATAGCCGAGCTATCTCTTGGGAACAGTTCTCCTTTCCCTGCTTACCCCATTTTTGGAAAGTTCCTGTTGAATCCCCGCTCCTCCCTTCTGAGTGTCCCAGATCCCACCAACCTCAAATAAACCACTCTCCCCCTCTCTCGGGTACTGTTCCCCATTCTCTTCCAAATGTGTCTCTCCGGTGATCCACCCTGCTGCCAATTGGAAGCCTTGTTGACCCAATCCAACAGCCCCTTGCTCATTCTGAACATCTCCATCCCAGCTTCCCTTCCTGCTCCCAGGGGCGGGGTGGGGGTGATTCCAGTGTCCCCAGACTCTCTGCACGTTCACTGACTCCCTCCTGCCTGGCCCCATCCTCCCACAGCCGTGCTGTCAGCCTCTACAGGCGTAGGCCCGAAGCTCACCCTATCCAGCCCACCTACTTCCAGGGGGATGTAGTCCAGGGGGCGAGGGGTGGTGGGATGAGCCAGGGACTATATCAATGCGGCAGCAGCTCACTTACACACTTTCCAACACCGTTTTCTCTCGTCTGGTGGCTGGGCAGGCAAACCTGAGCTGGGTAGGCCGCAGCCTGGGAGGAGGCCGGGTTGGCTACAGAAGATGGCGGAAGCCAATGGGAGGGCTTCGGGAGATGCTGGCCCAGTGGGATTGTCACTGAACTGTTAATCCAGATGCTCCAGGATAATGTTCTGAGGACTCAGCTTCGAATCCAATTTTAAAACAAATCTGGAATTAAGAGTCTAATGATCACCATAAATACATTACCGGAAAATCCCGTCTGGCTCACTAATGTCCTTTAGGGAAAGAAGCTGCCATCTTTACCCGGTCTGGGCCTACACGTGACTCCAGACCCACATCAATGTGGTTAGGCAGCATGGTGATTCAGTGGTTAGCACTGCTGTTTCCAGCACTGGGGACCCAGGTTGAATTCCACCCTCGGGCGACTGTCTGGGCGGGGTTTGCACATTCACCCCGTGTCTGCGTGGAGTTTCCTCCGGGTGCTCCACTTTCCTCCCACACTCCAAAGATGTGCAGGTTAGGGTGGATTGGCCGTGCTAAATTGTCCCATAGTGCCCAGGGATGTGCAGGTTAGGGTGGGTTGGCCATGGGAAATTGTCCCATAGTGTCCAGGGATATGCAGGTGAGGGTGGATTAATCAGGAGTGAATGGAGGATGATGGGTCGGGGGAATGGCTCTGGGTGGGTTCCTCTCCGGAGGGTGGCTCTGATTGAATGTTTTGTTTTGGTGCTTCCCTCCACAGACATCGACGAGTGTGAGACCATCCCCGGGGCGTGTAAGGGCACCATGAAGTGTTTCAATCACTACGGGGGTTACCTGTGCCTCCCTCGCTCAGCGTCGATCATCACCCACAACGACGTGGGCCCCGATGGACAGGGGGGTCCGAATCCCCCACTGCCCCCGGACACTGCCTCTCATCCGCAGTCCCCCGCTGGGGGCTCCGACCCCTGCTCGCAGGGGTATACCCTCAACCAGGAGGAGCAGTGCGTAGGTGAGTGAAGCGTCACCGGGGAAATGGCGCTCGGTCACCGGGGCCTATTCCAGAGACCTCAAAGTCCTGCATTGCCGTAGCGCCCTTCACGAGGGTCAGGGCTGCCCCAAAGCGACGCAGGGCCCTCAAAGCCCCACCCTCAGAAACGCAGTGAGC
The DNA here is from genome assembly GCF_004010195.1 of Chiloscyllium plagiosum. Taxonomy (NCBI): domain Eukaryota; kingdom Metazoa; phylum Chordata; class Chondrichthyes; order Orectolobiformes; family Hemiscylliidae; genus Chiloscyllium; species Chiloscyllium plagiosum. The sequence goes on from NW_025197440.1 coordinate 1,992, forward strand.
CAGAGGCCCACTGGTCCTCCATCTTGCCTCGGCCCACTGGCATCCTGGGAATCCCCTGTCGATGTCCCGATGTCACCTCTCCTGGCTCTCCCCTCGCAATATGAAACCCAACGGCTGTCAAACCCCGCCCCCCCCCCCCCACTACTGGGGTTGGGGGAAGTGTCGGAGGGCCAAGGAGTAGGGATACTCAAGGGGCAAATCGCCCGATCAGACAGAAACTGATCGAAGTTGGGAGCACAGCTCTTAATGATGGTGACCGTGACAACGGCCTTCCATTGTCGGAAAAATCTATCCCTGTTCCCTTAACGCCTGTTGGGAAATCGATCATCCGTTACCAGTCTGGCCTCCCCTTGCCCCCACACCCCTCCCATCAATGGGGTTCATTCTTAATAGTTACCCCCCTCCAAAATGGTGTGAGAGAGACGGTCAGCTCAAGGGGCGATTAGGGATTGAGGAAAGGAGAGTGTCTCACCCACCAACAGTGCCCGCTCCCTCAGCACTGACCCTCCGACAGTGCCCGCTCCCTCAGCAATGACCCTCCGACAGTGCCGGCTCCCTCAGCACTGACCCTCCGACAGTGCCCGCTCCCTCAGCACTGACCCACCGACAGTGCCCGCTCCCTCAGCACTGACCCTCCGACAGTGCCCGTTCCCTCAGTACTGATCTCCGACAGTGTCCGCTCCCTCAGCACTGACCCTCCGACAGTG
>NW_025197440.1:3953-5130 GCF_004010195.1 Chiloscyllium plagiosum
GGTGGATTGGCCGTGCTAAATTGTCCCATAGTGCCCAGGGATGTGCAGGTTAGGGTGGATTGGCTGTGCTAAATTGTCCCATAGTGCCCAGGGATGTGCAGGTTAGGGTGGATTGGCTGTGGGAAATGTAGGTGACAGGGATAGGGTCGGGGGGGTGGGGTGTGGGTGGGATGCTTGTTGGGGGGTTGGTACACACGTGATGGGCCAAATGGCCCACTGCCACACTGTCGGGATTCTGTGATACCCCCTCAGCCTCCGACGCTCTGGGGAAAACAGCCCCGGTCTAGGGGGGGTGGGGTGTGGGTGGGATGCTTGTTGGGGGGTTGGTACACACGTGATGGGCCAAATGGCCCACTGCCACACTGTCGGGATTCTGTGATACCCCCTCAGCCTCCGACGCTCTGGGGAAAACAGCCCCGGTCTATTCAGCCTCTCCCTATCGCTCCAATCCAGGGCAACATCCTTGTAGATCTTTTCTGAACCCTTTCAAGTTTCACCGCATCCTTCCTGCAGCGGGGAGACCAGAATTCAACACAGTATTCCAAAGATGGCCTAACCAACGTCCCGTGGAGCCACAACATGACCTCCCAACTCGTTTACTCAAGGCTCTGACCAATCCAGGCTGGTGAGATGCCCACAGGGGGACTGAAAGGTCTCAGTGTCATCCCCAGGTGCTGAACAAAGCCTGCATCAGCTCTGGTCCTGAGAGGGTAGCTCGGAATTAAGGAGAGGAATTCAGAGGCTGGCGTTCCGGGATAAGCAGGATGGGCACACTCTGTTGGAACTTCGGGGAAAACGTTCCGAGGCAACGGGAGAGCATACATTTCACTCGAAGCAGAGAGAGTGGAGGGGGTTTGGGAGAGGGAGCAGTGGGGAGAGAGCTCCATCTGCGCTGGTGTAATTACCTGTTACTGTCTGTCCATTCACTCGCTCCCTCTCTCTTGTCTTACAGACATTAACGAATGCCGCTTTCGATACTGTCAGCACCGGTGTGTGAACTCCCCGGGCTCCTTCACCTGTCAGTGTGAGCCTGGATTTACGTTGGGTCAGGATAACCACTCCTGTGTTGGTATGTCCAGCACTGTCTCTGCCTCTGGCCATAACTCCTTAAATACAAACCGCTCCCTCTCTCTGCCTGTGTGCTGCGGGCTTTATCTGTGACTCTCCCCCTTTTTCC
>NW_025197441.1:0-451 GCF_004010195.1 Chiloscyllium plagiosum
TCCAAATCAACTGCAGGGACAGGAGGATAGAGATATAGGGAGGTGGAGATAGAGACAGTCAGAGGGACAATGGGAGGGGTATCAGACAGAGAGAGAGAGCCCAAGGAGAGTGAGAGAAGCAGACTAACCAAGGAGATGGAAGAGAAAGGGAGCAAGGTCAGGATCAAAGAAAAAAAGACAGATATCGAGAGAAAAGAAGCTGGCGGAAGGAAGAGAGTGAGGACAATGGGAGGGGTATCAGACAGAGAGAGAGAGCCCAAGGAGAGTGAGAGAAGCAGACTAACCAAGGAGATGGAAGAGAAAGGGAGCAAGGTCAGGATCAAAGAAAAAAAGACAGATATCGAGAGAAAAGAAGCTGGCAGAAGGAAGAGAGTGAGACCGAGAGCGACAGAGACATCTAGAGAGAGAGAGAGTCGGGGGGGGGGGGGGGGGAGGGGGGACGGTAGGGGAT
>NW_025197441.1:4218-5130 GCF_004010195.1 Chiloscyllium plagiosum
ATGTGTTGCTGGAAAAGCGCAGCAGGTCATGCAGCATCAAAGGAGCAGGAGAATCGATGTTTCGGGCAGAAGCCCTTATTGAGCAATGGAAAGTGAGAGATGATTGGAGGGGAGAAGTTTTGAGAGAGGGATATTGGGACGGAGTGTGTGCAAGACAGGGAGAGAGTGAAGGAGCATAGGGCAAGGAGGGACCGTGAAATATAGTGTGTAAATTGGAGGAGGAGAGATACTGTGTGAGAATGGGAGGGATATATGGAGGGAGGGTGACAAAGGGAGATGATAATCTGTGCCATAGCCAGGTCAGATTGGGTGACCCAGAGGTGAAGATTATGAAAGAGTAACTTCAACACAACTCCTGAGATCAAGCCTGTGCCCCTCACCTTCCCTGAGTAACAGGAGTTGGGAATGAGTCTATCTCGAGCTCAGCTTCTTCAGTACAAAGCCAAAAAATGTCGTTCCCTCTGCTGCTTGATACTTTCCATGAACATTTTTATTGTTTACAAATTAAACTGAGAAATAAAGTGAGTGCATGGTGCCTTTTCCCACTGGCCCCTGAGTTGAGAGAATATTGAAAAGTTGTCCTATAACGCCCGTGGGATGAGATTGTAGAAACCAACACTACCCTCAGTATGTTACAATAGTGACAGGCTGCTTCGTTGCTTAAACACGGAAGTGAACTGAGAAAATCCTGGATGGATTGATTAATGAGTGAATCTGATTGATTTATGAATTTTGGTGAAGGGATAACTCATCACATTCTTCAGCTGCTGTCTGAACTTTGTCTGGATCACAACATAAATCACGGTGTTTGTGCAGCAACTGAGGAGCTGCAGCACGAAACCCAATGTCATCACAAAGCGATGTAGATATACAGTGGTGTACACAATATAATACATCCGGTTCCATATGGAA
>NW_025197442.1:0-5130 GCF_004010195.1 Chiloscyllium plagiosum
GTAATTTCTTGAAATATCTGTTTGAAACAGTTTAGAAGTGCTTTTATAAAACAAATGTACAATGAAAGGCGAGCGATTAATTCGGTCGGATCAAGGTTTTAGCAGCTTGTTGTGTTTGCAGCTGCTGGTCAAGTTTCAGATGGGAATCCAGAGAAGCTATTGGTGAACCAAAAGAATAGTTCCATGCTGATCTTCCCTCTCTCTGACATCTCCCCTGGCAGAACGTCTGTTTGATGTTACCTTTTTTTGAAAAGGAGATATTTCTTTTCATGTATTTGGAACAGCATCATTAAGTTGTGATAGACTTGATGGGATTTTCAGACTGGTTGTTATTCTGAGTTCGGTTTTCCTTTGCTTGTGTTTCATTCAATGCCTTGCAAGTAAATTCTGTTTTGTTTAAAACTGAGTTGTTGGGCCAACTGCATCATTCCTGGAATATCTACCTTACGCCTGCTTCAAAGAACTGGTAAAGTTAAGTTATGGGCTACCTTCTTGAAATGTTGTTGATTGGATGGTAGTGGTTGCCCTAGGCTAGAACAACGTAAACATAATTCCATATCTTAAGTAACAAGAACTACTGCTGTGTCACTTCTTTTGTAAAAAAATAGATGCTTTTATTAAAAGGATTTTTTTTCATTTGAATATTACAAAAAATACAAGACCAAGCAAATCAAACCAATGTAAAGAAATCCGTAATTATAGAAATAGATAATAACTAATAACTAAGCTAAAAAAGGAAAATCTTTACAATAGTAATAATGATAACAATTGTATCACAACTCAGCAAAATAAAGCAACAGCACTCGATTATCGAGTGCACAGGGTTATACATATGAATATATTCATAATTCTTCACCGCTGGATGCCAACTTCATTAGTTATTATTACCATGGCTATGTAAAGTTTCTTATTGCAATGGCGGACCAATCTGTACCCAGGTAGTCCAAAAAGGGCCGCCAAAGCTTATAGTAATTCTTAGTTTTATGGTGCAAGATATTCGGCAGGAAGCCGAAGCGGTTGTGCTCCATGACTAGCTGACGCTAGCTCGCCAGCCCCAGGGAATTTTACAGCACCGACCCGCACAGAATGTTCTTTCTTGCACAAAAAGTGAGGATACTGAAAAGCCTTTGATGTATGCATCTAATGAAAGTGAATTAACAAAGCCAAGAAAAAGAGATACAGGGTCCATGTCCGTCTCCATTCCCAATATCTTCTCTATTTTGCCTCGCACAGCAATCCAGAATGCCCACAGTGTGTGGCAGGACCAGAGACAATGAGTGAGCATGCCCATGCTCACTTTGAATTCCGTACACATTGTAGATGCTACCGCTTTAAATTTAGTGAGGTGGTCTGTGGTCAGATGTACCCTGTGGAATCTATAATTGCAAAGCGTGGGACTGCTGTCTATCCAATTCCCTCTCCCATATCTTATAGAGCTATTCAGTCTCGTCTGGGGGACTTGCTCCCAATAAATAATAAGCGTTGATAACAGAAAATATACCCTCAGCACTCAAGACCCTCTTCTCCATGTCGGACCCATAACGATCAGTTCAAAATGTGGTCTATTTTCGTTTGGAGTTTCTTATTTGAATGAAACAAAAGAACTTCCGACTGGACAATTCATATTTCCGAGCGAATTGTTCAGAAGTCATCAGCACGTCCCCTTCAAATAAATCATCCAGGCAAGACACGCCCCTAGCTGTTCATTGTTTAAACCCAGAGTCCATCATCCCTGGCTGAAAGCCTGGCATACCAACTAAGGGTATCAAAAAAGATTTTTTGGCAATATTACCATCACTCAGCCACATTGCCGCCCACGCCTTGACATTATTGATGATTATTGGGCTATGGGTGTAGGTTTGCTTGCTGAACTGCATGGTTCATTTCCAAGAGTTTTATTACTTTACTGGATAGCATCTTCAGTGAGCCTCAGGCGAAGAATTGCTGAAAGTTCATGCTTTCTACATAAATGATTGGTTTTCTTTGCATTGGTGATATTATTTCCTGTGGTCATGTTATTTTCCTGTGGTGAAGTAATTTATTGTTCCTTTTCTCAGAGGGTGGTAGATAGGGTCTAATTCGATGTGTTTGTTGATAGAGTTCCGTTTGGAATGCAATGTTTCCAGGAATTCTCATGCGTGTCGTTGTTTGGCTTGTCCGAGGTTGAATGTGTTTTCCCAGTCGAAGCGTGTACTTCCTCATCCGTATGTGAGGAGACTACTGACAGAGGGTAATGTCTTTTTGTGGCTAGTTGGTGTTCATGCATCCTGGTGACCAGTTGTCTGCCTGTTTGACCAACATAGTGTTTGTTACAGTCCGTGCACGGTATTTTGTAAATGACGTTAGTTTTGCTCATTGTCTGTATACTGTCGACTGCGCCGACAAATATTAAATTTGCTTGATCGTCCACCATTGGAGAGGACCGTGGCAAGAGGATCACTATACAAAATCTTCACCCGCCTGATGAAGGTCTCTCCCAGGCCAAAACGATTCAAAGTATAGAAAAGATATGACCACTCAACACTATCAAATGCCTTTTCTGCAACTAAGGAGATCACCTATCCGTGTACCGATTGCTGTTGACTTGGATCTTATTAAGTAATCTCCTGACATTATGTGTTCATCTGCGACCTTTTATGAACCTTCTATTAATGATGGAGGACAGTACAGTTTTTCGCTTTAATGCCAGTCCTGGTTAAGACTTTGAAGTTGGCATTCAGGAGTGAACTGAGTCGACAGGATGCACAGTCCTCTGCGACCTTCCTTTTTTTAATAATGAGAGAGACGTTCGCCTCGCTTGAGATGGTGGGAGGAGGCCACGACGATGTGAGTCATTAAACATGCTAAGCATCAGCTCTGATAATATACTTATAAATTACTTATGAAACTCACTGGGGAGCCCGTCAGTACCCGGCACCTTCCCATTCCGGAACTGCCTCATGGCCTCTGGCACCTCTTGCTCTGACAATGGGGAAATAAGGAGAGATTGTTGTTCTTGGCTTACTCCTGGAAGGTTTAAATTCTTAAAAATGACTCCATCCTAACCCACCCACTCTCACAGATTTCAGATTGGTCTCACTTAGAGTAAAACTTCGGCATATTGCACTAATACTTTTAGAATCGTCGGTCAAATTTCCACTGTCCCCTTTGATCGAGTTAATGGCCTGTGGGCGTGGGAAATGGACTTGCACTCCTTTTCCGAGCAAGGTATGCGAGGGTTTTTTTTCCGGGCTTAACGCTATGCTCATTTCGCATTTGACTTGCAAATACAAGTTCCCACTTGGCTGTCTGTGTGAGCAAGGACCTCAGCATAGGCCGAAGTGCTGTGATCCTCAGCAGTTTCACCAGCGAAGGCCTGTCAAAATATGCCTTTTCAGCTACTTTCACCAAGCGTTGCTGCTCACCCGTCTGTCACTTCTTATTGGCTGAATAGGAAATAACCAACCTCCTAGCATATGATTTAGCTTTTTCCCAGAGAATGGATGGGCTAGCAGCTGAGCTTGAATTAATACCTAAAAAAAAAGAACCTCAGGAGAAAAAAATTCAATAAACTTGCTATCCTTAAGGATGACGGGGTCCAGTTGCCAGTGCCTCGAGCCGACCACTATAACCTGACTCTTAACCATTTAATACACTGGGCCGTGATCAGAAATACTGATATTGCCAATTGTACATGATGCCACCAAACCCAGATGTTCTGCGGGCTTAAGTAAAACATGAATCCTACCATACCATTTATGTGTGTTTGAGAAGATCGTGCAATCCCTGCCGGTAGTGTGAAGGTGCCTTCAAACATCAGCCAACCCCAATTCAGTACACAAATCCCTTTTATTGTTTAGATTGCAAAGAAGATACCAGCGGGTCTTTGGGCAATCTGTCTACCATAGGGGCCAGAAGACAATTAAAATCCCCTCCTACGTTGATGTGTTGAAATGAAAGGTTAACCAGTCTAGAAATAGAAAGTTCATCTGTCAAGAATTTAAGGGGGTGGGCCGAGGGACCGTAAACATTTAAGTTCCCCTATTTTTTTCCCATGTTCCGAGCAGACGGGGAAGTCTTAAATGAGTTTTATGCTTTGGTTTTCTTCAAGGAAAGGAAACTTGTTTTGAATAAAATCTTTGAGGAGCCGGGATACAGTCTTGACAAGATCAAGATTGATGAAGTTGATGTGCTGGAAATTTTGGAAAACATTAAGATCGATAGGTCGTCAGGACCAGGCCAGATTTGTCCTAGGTTATTCCGGGAAGCGAGAAAGGAAGTTGTTAAGCCGCTGACGAAGATATTTGCCTCCTCACTCTCCACGGGAGTGGTACCAGAGGATTGGAAGGAGGCGAATGTTGCTCCTTTTTTCAAGAAAGCTAATAGGAACATCTCTGGCAATGACAGACCAGTCAGTCTTACGGCTGTGGTCAGCAAAGTTTTGGAAAGAATTCTGAGTATGTATGGCTATTTGGCAAAGCACACTGTGATTAAAGGCAGCCAGCATGGCTTTGTGAGGGGCAGGTCATACCTGCTGAGTTCTTTGAAGAGGTGACAAGACAGGTCGATTAAGGTCGAGCAGTGGATGCGGTGTATGTGGACATCAGCAAAGCATTTGATAAGGTACCCCATAGCAGGCTCATTCATAAATTCAGGACGTATGGGATACACGGAGATTTGACTATCTGGATTCGGAATTGCATGGATGACAGAAGGCAGAGAGTGGATGTAATTGGAAATTATTCTGCCTTGAGGTCAATGTTGAGTGGGGTCCCCCAGGGCTCGGTCCTTGGGCCTCTGCTCTTTGTAGTTTTTTTATAAATATCCTGGAGGCGAAGGTTGAGGGGTCAGTTAGTAATTTTTTAGTTGACACAAAGGCTGGAGGTGCTGTCGATAGTATCGAGGAGTACTGCAGGCTGCAGTGCGACATCGACAGGATACAGAGCTGGCCTGAGAAGTGGCAGGTGGAGTTTAACCTGAATAAATGTGAGGTGATGCATTTTGTAATGTCGAATTCAAATGCTGAATATAAGATTAAGCACAGAATTCTTGGCAGTGTGGAGGAACAGAGGGATATGGGTTTGCAAGTGCATAGATCCCTGAAAGTTGTCACTCAATTGTATAGGGTTGTTAATAAAGCATATGGTGCTT
>NW_025197443.1:0-1504 GCF_004010195.1 Chiloscyllium plagiosum
GTTCACTAACAAGTCAGTACACTGAGGCAGTTCCATGCCTCTGGCCCTGGGGGGTGTTTGCAAGTCTGACCAGCCTAATCCCTGTTCCCCACTGTCCTCGGCACGCTGGTCAGCTGTTTCCGGGAGGTGGGTGTTGATATCACTGACATTCCTTATTCTGCTTCCATGTCCATGTCTCCTCCGGGTTTCTGGCTGATCTCGAAGAACTGTGTCTCTTCCTGCCAAGTCTGAGGGTAAACGTCAGGGAGTCTTTACCCTCGAGTCAGCTTATCCCAACTCATTGTCATCTCTGTGTTAGCCCGGGGCGAGGGGGGGGGGATTTTCGGGAACTGGTGGGGTCCCACAGGGATCAGTGCTGGCCCCCCAGTGTCTGGGATGAGGGACTGTCACCAGGTGGGAGGGTAGTGAGGGAGGATGGTCGAGGGGCTGCAGAGGGAGTTGGACAGATTCCGGGAGGGGGACTCTGGGGAAACGCTGCCCCCGGGTCAGAGCACGGCCGGAATACCGGGAACAGGCAGGGCACCAGGTCAGAGCACGGCCGGAAAACCGGGAACAGGCAGGGCCCCGGGTCAGAGCACGGCCGGAATACTGGGAACAGGCAGGGCACTGGGTCAGAGCACGGCCGGAATACCGGGAACAGGCAGGGCACTGTTCAGAGCACGGCCGGAATACCGGGAACAGGCAGGGCCCCGGGTCAGAGCACAGCCGGAATACCGGGAACAGGCAGGCCTCTGGTCAGAACACGGCCGGAATACCGGGAAAAGGCAGGACCCTGGGTCAGAGCACAGCCGGAATACCGGGAACAGGCAGGCCCCTGGTCAGAACACGGCCGGAATACCGGGAAAAGGCAGGACCCCGGGTCAGAGCACGGCCGGAATACCGGGAACAGGTTTGGGGCCCCGTATCTGAGGAAAGACAGACTGGGAATAGGACACAGTCCAGAGAAGGTTCACTCGGTGATCCCGGGGATGGAGGGACTGCCTCATGGAGGGTCTGCCTCATGGAGGGACTGCCCCATGGAGGGACTGCCTCATGGAGGGTCTGCCTCATGGAGGGACTGCCCCATGGAGGGTCTGCCCCATGGAGGGACTGCCCCATGGAGGGTCTGCCCCATGGAGGGTCTGCCCCATGGAGGGTCTGCCCCATGGAGGGTCTGCCCCATGGAGGGTCTGCCCCATGGAGGGTCTGCCCCATGGAGGGTCTGCCCCATGGAGGGTCTGCCCCATGGAGGGTCTGCCCCATGGAGGGTCTGCCCCATGGAGGGTCTGCCCCATGGAGGGTCTGCCCCATGGAGGGTCTGCCCCATGGAGGGTCTGCCCCATGGAGGGTCTGCCCCATGGAGGGTCTGCCCCATGGAGGGTCTGCCCCATGGAGGGTCTGCCCCATGGAGGGTCTGCCCCATGGAGGGTCTGCCCCATGGAGGGTCTGCCCCATGGAGGGTCTGCCCCATGGAGGGTCTGCCCCATGGAGGGTCTGCCCCATGGAGGGTCTGCCCCATGGAGGG
>NW_025197443.1:2005-2945 GCF_004010195.1 Chiloscyllium plagiosum
TGGAGGGACTGCCCCATGGGGGGTCTGCCCCATGGAGGGACTGCCCCACGGAGGGACTGCCCCACGGAGGGACTGCCCCACGGAGGGACTGCCCCATGGAGGGTCTGCCCCACGGAGGGACTGCCTCATGGAGGGACTGCCCCATGGAGGGTCTGCCCCACGGAGGGACTGCCCCATGGAGGGACTGCCCCATGGAGGGTCTGCCCCATGGAGGGTCTGACCCATGGAGGGACTGCCCCATGGAGGGACTGCCCCATGGAGGGTCTGCCCCACGGAGGGTCTGCCCCATGGAGGGTCTGCCCCACGGAGGGACTGCCCCATGGAGGGACTGCCCCATGGAGGGACTGCCCCATGGAGGGTCTGCCCCATGGAGGGACTGCCTCATGGAGGGTCTGTCCCACGGAGGGACTGCCTCATGGAGGGACTGCCCCATGGAGGGTCTGCCCCATGGAGGGTCTGCCCCATGGAGGGACTGCCCCACGGAGGGACTGCCCCACGGAGGGACTGCCCCATGGAGGGTCTGCTCCATGGAGGGACTGCCCCATGGAGGGTCTGCCCCATGGAGGGACTGCCCCATGGAGGGTCTGCCTCATGGAGGGACTGCCCCACGGAGGGACTGCCTCATGGAGGGACTGCCCCATGGAGGGACTGCCCCACGGAGGGACTGCCCCATGGAGGGACTGCCTCATGGAGGGACTGCCTCATGGAGGGACTGCCCCATGGAGGGACTGCTCCATGGAGGGACTGCCCCATGGAGGGTCTGTCCCACGGAGGGTCTGCCCTATGGAGGGTCTGCCTCATGGAGGGTCTGCCTCATGGAGGGACTGCCTCATGGAGGGACTGCCCCATGGAGGGTCTGCCCCATGGAGGGACTGCCCCATGGAGGGTCTGCCCCATGGAGGGACTGCCTCATGGAGGGACTGCCCCATGGAGGGACTGC
>NW_025197443.1:3764-5130 GCF_004010195.1 Chiloscyllium plagiosum
AGAGAGAGCGGGTGAGAGAGAGGGGTGAGAGGAGAAGAGAGAGAGGAGGAGAGAGAGGGGGAGGGGAGAGAGAGAGGGGGGAGAGAGAGATTATGATTCAGGAAGTGGGTTTGAGGGTGAGGGGGAAGGGGAGGAGAGTGGTGTTAGGCATGATCCAATCAGACACAATCTCATTGACTGACAGCAGCCTCGATGGGCTGAATGGCCAGCTTCTACGTCTCACACTCTCGTACATGGACGTCAGGAAGAGACTCGCTTCCTCTCGAGAGAATGGCTTCACCCATCGGGGATTCTCCAGGACAGAGAGCTGTGGGAGGGTTTGGAATATTCCCCTCACATACTGACCAGCACACACTGGGTGGACTGGGAACCTCACTGCCCCAGCAGGCTGTGGGGGCCAGGTCACTGAGTATATTTAAGACTGAGATGGACAGGTTCTTGAGTATCAAGGGGATCGAGGGCTATGGGGAGAATGAGCTTGAGAAACTGATCAGCCAAGATTGACTGGCACAGCAGACTTTGATGGGCTGAATGGCCTAATTTCTGCTTCTCCGTGTCACGGTCTGGCAGACACAGCTCACTCAGACCAGACGAAACCTCCTTTCGGAGGGTCAGCCAGGGTTTCTACATAAACCTGATTGAGAGGGCTTTTCTTTCAGAGCAAGCAGCTCGTTCTAAGCAAGCTTTCCTCCCAGCTCGGTGTGATCCCAGTAATGCTGCCGAGCACCAGACAAAATCCTGGAATTCCCTCCAAACAGGACTGTGGGGGTCACAGGGACGGCAGTAGGTCATCAGGGGCGACGAGGTATGGGCAATAAATGATGGTAAACCCAGCATTGTGCCCCCTCCCGCCCGCTAGCCTGTCAGAGGGAGAACCAGCAGTCCCCCCCCGTGTACAGACAGCCAGCACAGACTGCTGACCAGTTCCTCCTCTGTACCAGGTTCCTCGAGAACATCCAGACCATATTCGTGACTTGTCTTCAGTCTCTGCAGTCAATGGGTGCCATCATCGTACTGATGCTCAGCTACCTCGGTATCTTTCAGCGTCCTGTCGGAGGGGCAGTGCTGAGGGAGTGGGCACTGTCAGAGGGTCAGTGCTGAGGGATTGGGCACTGTCAGAGGGTCAGTGCTGAGGGAGTGGGCACTGTGGGAGGGTCAGTGCCGAGGGAGTGGGCACTGTCGGAGGGTCAGTGCCGAGGGAGTGGGCACTGTCAGAGGGTCAGTGCTGAGGGAGTGGGCACTGTCAGAGGGTCAGTGCTGAGGGAGTGGGCACTGTGGGAGGGTCAGTGCTGAGAGAGTGGGCACTGTCAGAGGGTCAGTGCTGGGGGAGGGGGCACTGTGGGAGGTTCAGCGCTGAGGGAGTGGG
>NW_025197444.1:0-5131 GCF_004010195.1 Chiloscyllium plagiosum
GATCACTTTTGGAGTTAAAGAATAGCATTTTAATTTTTTTCGTTAAACAGTTATATTTTGATTCGTTCTCTGTCACCCATGCTTTAACAGATTACGAGGCAAGATGAGCTTTGCTGTATGCGTGGTTTAATTAGCAGAAGCTTTTACCACCGTGTTGCAACAATGGAATGGATGATAGTTGCTGAGGGAGAGACCATAAATCTTTCAATCATTTTAATCCTTGTATTTGTGAATAGTGCCAGATCAGTGCAGGGTTGTATATGTCCCAACCTGTTTATTAAACAAGACAGAGATAGAACAACAGACCAGCTGTATAGTTTGATGGGGCCATGTCTGGAGGTCACAAAGCAACGTAAAAATGTTTCTTGTTCACTGACGTTGTGCAATGCTGCTCCAAGTTTTAATGCCAGTTATTAAGGCCTTTCAGAACATTGAAACATCTTTCGGAGCACCGAGACTCAGGAACGCGGAGAAACCAATCTGGCACCATGTGCCTGTAACAGAGGGATATGAGGAGGTTATTCAGCCCACACGGGCCTCATACCACTTAAAGAGGTGGAAATCTAAAGTTTGGCACATTTTGCAAAAGGAATGGGTCAAAACGTAGAGACGTGGTGCTGCAGCTGTACGAGGTATTAATGAAATGACACCTGGAGTAAATAGTGTTGTTTGTTTTTCCGTAACTGAGAAGGGTGAGAGCTCCAGCAAATACTGTTTACTGGCTGTTCATCATCCATGGGTTGCTGCGTCATTTAATGCCTCCGGCCTGCTACACACAATTAAGAGAAGACCATTCAGCCGATTGAGCCTGTTACAGAGGGATAGGATAAGGCCATTCCATCCAGACCGAGTAAATGTTCCCTTTTATTATGATATAAAAATTCTGTAAGGAAGGGGTTAACTGACCCCATTTGTTCAGTCATGATTTGAAGACGCTGGTGTTGGACTGGGGTCTAAAAAGTTAAAAATCACCAAGTTATAGTCCATCAGAATTTATAGCAAAAGTTTACAGTGTGATGTAATTGAAATTATATATCGAAAAAGATCCAGATTATTTCTTTCATATGTAAATCGCAAAAAAATTAAAAAGAAACATTCTATGTTTCTAACACGGTGCTTAGTATCTCTATGTTGATTACCCAAACCTTTGCCAATTGTTCACATTTAAAATGATTTCCTGTGTATATTATATCTCAAAAAAATGGTTTTCATATTGATAACCAAAAACACACCCACACAAATGCACATAATGTAATACCTTGTACTGGTGCAAATGAGGTACACAACCACACATTTATGGGAGTTCATTTACTGTAACTCGATGGATTGCATATCCCCCCATGCAACGCAACGCATTTCTCAAACGCAAGCATATGAGTGATATATGGCAATGGTTTGCAATGTTCCCCATGCTGGGCAGATAGCCCAATTTATGGGATACTGCAGTAGAAAGGTCTGCACAGCTCTCCATTCTGGCTGGTACCTTGCCCCGTTAATGGTCTCTGGAGCGGTTCTATGAGGAAAATTCAGAATTTACATAGAACATAGAACATAGAAGAATACAGCGCAGTACAGGCCCTTCGGCCCTCAATGTTGCGCCGTACCAAGCCCACCTAACCTACACTAGCCTACTATCCTCCATATGTCTATCCAATGCCCGCTTAAATGCCCATAATGAGGGAGAGTCCACCACTGCTACTGGCAGGGTTGGGCCAACCCATTGTCTCACTTCTTCAGTTAGTTCTACTCTCCTGCCTCCTTATCCATAAGTTCACAACATGTTAGCCATTAATTAATCACTTGTCTTTTTCTGTCTTTCCCTAACATTGGCTTTTGACTCCCCATTGTGTCGAGTGTTGGCATGTTGAACATCAGAAATCACTGTCGACCCTATCCAAACACCTAATCATCTTATACACCTCAATCAAGTCACTACCAAACCTTCTTTTCTCCAATGAAAACAACCCCAAGTGCCTCAGCCTTTCCTCATACGATCTTTCTACCATACCAGGCAACATCCTGGTAAACCTCCTCTGCACCCGTTCCAGTGCCTCCACATCTTTTCTATAGTATGGCGACCAAAACTGCACACAATACTTCAGATGCGGCCGCACCAGAGTCTTATACAACTGCAACATGACCTCAGTACTCCAGAACTCAATTCCTCTACCAATAAAAGCCAGTACGCCATATGCCTCCTTCACCGCACTATTTACCTGGGTGGCAACTTTCAAAGATCTGTGTACATGGACACATGGATAATGTCGATAAATGTGAGGTTCTCCACTTCCGTAGCAAAAGCAGGAAGGTACATTATTATCTGAATGCCAAAAATTGAGAGAAGGGAATGTACAATGAGATGTCTGTGTCTTTGTGCACCAGTTGCTGAAGATAAGCATGCAGGCAGTAAAGAAGGAGAAAGATAAGTTGGCATTCATAGCGAAAGGGTTCAAGTATAGAGCAGGGATGTCTTGCTGCCGTGGTTCCAGCCAGCCAATTCCTAATCCAAACCTCCAACTCACACTCAATGCCATACCTCCGGATTTTTTGCAGTAGTCTACCATGGGGAACCTTATCAAACGCCTTACTAAAATCCATATACACCACATCTACTGCTTTCCCCTCGTCCACCTCCTTAGTCACCTTCTCAAAGAATTCAATAAGGTTTGTGAGGCACGACCTGCCCTTCACAAAACCATGCTGACTATCCTTGATCAAACCATTTGATGTGACAAACCATTTCTACTGATCTGACAATGTCTTTATTGAATTTTTTATCCTTGTGATTGCGCCAACCCATTGTCTCACTTCTTCAGTTAGTTCTACTCTCCTGTCTCCTTATCCATAAGTTCACAACATGTTAGCCGTTAATTAATCACTTGTCTTTCTCTGTCTTTCCCTAACATTGGCTTTTGACTCCACATTGTGTCGAGTGTTGGCATGTTGAACATCACAAAAAAATGAAATGGTGTGCGTCGGATCGTTGTTCACTTCCCAGTGTGCCCCATATGGAGCGCCATGTTGGACATAGGGCATTCAGCAGCTTTGATTTACGTCTTTGTATCTTGGTCTGTGCCTGTCCACGGACCGCCTGTTTATCCCTCTCAGCTGATTGTGCTGTCAGTAACACGAGGAAGTCCCTCGAGTATTATTCGAAAGCGCCAAGCATCTATCTTGCAGCTTAGGGACTTTTGGCTGTTTCTTGTTATTGAAAAGTTAGTGCAGGTGCTGGGGATGTTATGTTGGAGGTTGGACTGTGAGCAGCCTCAGACATTCAGGGAGACAAGCAGAATCTATAAGGGGAGACAAGACGCTCTGTCTTCCCTTCTTGTGGATCGTTTCACGGAACATCTCTAGGTCACCCGCACCCACCAATCCCACCGCCGTGTTGCTGAACACTTCAGCGCCCGCTCCCTCGACATCTCAACGACATATCGGTCCAGCCAACCGTTGCTACTCGACGCCTGGATGAAGAATGCCTC
Organism: Chiloscyllium plagiosum; assembly: GCF_004010195.1. Classification (NCBI taxonomy): domain Eukaryota; kingdom Metazoa; phylum Chordata; class Chondrichthyes; order Orectolobiformes; family Hemiscylliidae; genus Chiloscyllium; species Chiloscyllium plagiosum. The sequence continues at coordinate 3,483 of NW_025197444.1, forward strand.
ATATTTCGCCTTGAGACCCTACAAACACACGGGATCAATGTGGATTTTAACAGCTTCCTCATTTCCTCTCCCCCTACATTATCCCAGTCCCAAGACTCCAACTCGACACCGCCCACCAGAACTGTCCATCCATCCTCCCTCAGATCTATCACCTTCTCCTTCACCTTAAAATACAAATCGCCTTCTCAGCTACCTTCCCCCCAACCCCAACCCCGTCCCATTTATCTCTCAGCTTTCTTCCACAAGCCTCATTCCTGCTAAAGGCCTGATGTCTGAAACGTTGATTCTCCTGCTCCTCGGTTGCTGCCTGACCTGCTGTGCATTTCCAGCAACACATTCTCGACAACACAATGACGTTTGTAAATAAATAGTTTGGGAGAAACTTTTTGTGTTGCCAGTAATAGTTATCGACAAAGTTAGCATGACTGTAAGATGCAGTATAGAGAAACAATGGATGCAGTGCATTTGAGATTTTAGGAATATTTTTCATAAAGTCCCAAGCCTAGAGTGCAAAATCAAACCGAGTGGTAATGGGGCTAATACATGAACATAATTTTAGAATGGGCGAGCTGACAGGAAGCAGTATATCGGTTTAAAGATATCCTTTTTTGTATCAGAAGCATCATGGAATACCACAGACAGTGGTACTTCGGCCACAGCTATTCCCAGTACATCTCAAACATTTCATTGAGAGGATCAAATGCAATATTTCCAAGTCTGCTGATGGCACTAACCGATATTGGATGGTAGTGGGTGAGGAGGATGTAATAAAGCTCCAAGGTGATTTAGACAAGTGGAGTGACTGGGCAAATACGTGGCAGATGAAGAACAATGTATGTAGATCTGATCTGCTCTTTGGTGGGAAAAATAGAATGGCAAAATACTATTTGAAAAGGCATTGGTGAAAGAACGTTGTTAGAATAAGGTGAATTATGATCATTTTCCTGTTTCCTGCTGCAAACCCCTCCGAGGACCATGCAGGACAGTGAGTTCTGAAGCCAGAACTCAATACTGGGAATGGCATTGGCACGCTGACCAGTGTATATAGACCCACATTGGTAGCTGTAGCACAGAAAAGGATCTGGATCTCTTTTCACTACAGTTAGCGAAAGCAATATTGAAGGAACAGAAAGCAGTCAAGAAGGGAAATGTTGTGTTGCACTTCATTTCCAAGGGATTTGAGTCCAGCCATGGGGGTATCTCACTGCAACTGTACAGGGGCTTGGTGATACCTCCTGTAGAACATTGTGGAGGATTGTTTGAAGTTTTGGACGACTTAACTAACAAACGACAAACCAGGCATTGAGGGAGAGCAGCGAAGTACAGCCAGAATGATCTCTGGGATGACAGGATTGTGTGGGAGAAGAGTATGGGGCGACTGACCCTGAATTCCTTGCGGTTTAGGAAAATTAGTGGAGATCTCAGTGACATATATAATTATTTGACAGGGTGAGACCGATTGGAAGCTGGGATGATGATTGCACTGGCTGGGACGTCTAAAACAAGTGCCCACAGGATTAGGTACAGACAGGTCACTCTGCATTGAGATGAAAATAAATATCTGCGCTCAGGGACTGGTGAACCTGGGGGACTCTCTCGCACATATGGCTGTGGATGTCAAGGCACTGAATATAAATGAGGATTTCTAT
>NW_025197445.1:0-1473 GCF_004010195.1 Chiloscyllium plagiosum
GCGCTGTATTCTTCTATGTTCTATGTTCTAAGTACGACACTGTCCCCCAGCCCCTGCTGGAGGAGTTACGCCAGCATCGAGCTGGGTTTGTCACAGCCCATAGAATCTTCTCCAAGGGGTGAACAGCAGGCCCATGATGCCAAACAGGGAATAAAGAGAATAAATTAACGACTTTGTGGGAGGATTTCTGGCACTGCGGCTCCAACATAGTGATCCATCCCTGGGTCCGCCTTGTCTCACATCTGACTGCGTTGTTAATTCTGGTTACCCTGGTATATCACACCATTAAATTTAGCTGGTGGGAACAAACTGTCAAACAAACTGAATGTGCAGATTTCAATCCACTTACGGTCTCCCTGAGCTTATTGAAGCATTGTAAATATTTGATAAGGGCTAAGGAATCTTAGTTACCATGGTGTGTGAGTAACGTTGGTTCATTTTTTTTATTATTATGAATGACCTTTTATTGTGTGACTTCATAACGTTTGGCCATTATAATTTTCGCTGTGAACCGTTTTATATTTGCCCATTTCTTCAATGTCATTATTCAGTTTAATTTACTTCACTGCCTGTAAGAGTTCAGTTATCTAAGTAGGTATTATGCTTTACTTGAGCTTGGATGATTGTGTACTCACTGCACAGAGATTGGTTTTGTATTACGGTTTAGATTAGAGTGGTACTCGAAAATCACAGCAGGTCGGGCAGGATCCGAGCTGCAGGAAAGTCAACGTTTCGGGCAAAAGCCCTTCATTAGTCCTTCCAATATCTGCAGTCTTCACTTTTGCCTTCGCCTTCGTCTTTTATGAGGTGATCCAACACGTTTCCCGTTCAGGAACAAGAGGCCACACAGGTTGCTTAACAAAAATGATTTATGTCGGAATTTAGTAAAATTGAACAAGGAATAAAGGATGCTGGGAAATGGAAGCTAGCCTTGACAAAGTGACTGTGTCAATCAACATCCTGCAGAATCCAGACAGGTAGCAGCTACTCACAGACAGTTTCCAAACATCCTGGTAGCTGCAGACCCTACAATACTACCCCTAATTTGGGTTTTAATGTGACAATAGAAGTGTGTACCAGACACGGAGGCACATCACAGCCTTATTTGTAGGATTGTACGTGTGACCAGCACCTCCAGTAATGAAAATCTAAGGGCCATCAGTTCCAGGAAAAATAGCTGCATGAAATTATTGTGCCTTCTCCAGTTCCCCACAATAAAAGTGTAGGACAGTTTCCTGAAGTCTGAGAAAGTCATAGAGCACAGGAGGGGTTCTTTCATCCAACCTTGTCTCGAGCCTGTAATCAGTTACTTGATAACGTACAGAGAATGTTTAAAGTTGTTTACTCTCAGCTGTTTGTGGTTTGCGTTAAATTTCCGTTCTCTAAATGAATACACAAACTCGATCAACTGTAACTCGGGAGAGAATAGGTCCCCTCAAAGATCATCAATGCGGCCTTTCTGTGGAGGTGCAG
>NW_025197445.1:1742-5131 GCF_004010195.1 Chiloscyllium plagiosum
GAACGTGATCTATATGGACTTCAGTAAGGCGTTTGACAAGGATCCCCATGGGAGACTGGGTAGCAAGGTTAGATCTTCTGGAATACAGGGAGAACTAGCCATTTGGATACAGAACTAGCTAGAAGGTAGAGGACAGAGGGTGATGGTGGAGGGTTGTTTTTCAGACTGGAGGCCTGTGACCAGTGGAGTGCCACCAGGGATTGGTGCTGGGTGCATTAGTTTTCATCATTTATATAAAGGATTTGGATGTGAGTATAAAAGGTATAGTAATTATGTTCGCATATGACACCAAAATTGGAGCTGTAGTGGACAGCGAAGAAGGTTACCTCAGATTGCAACGGGATCTGAATCAGATGGGCCGATTAAGATAAATGTGGGATGCTGCATTTTGAGAAAGCAGATCTTAGCAGGACTTATACACTTAATGGTAAGGTTCTCGTGAATTTTGCTGAACAAAGAGACCTTGGAGTGCAGGTTCATAGCTCCTTGAAAGTGGAGTTGTAGGCAGATAGGATAGTGAAGTAGGTGTTTGGTATACTTTCCTTTATTCGTCAGAGTATTGAGTACAGGAATTGGGAGGTCATGTTGCAGCTGTACAGGACATTGGTTAGGCCGCTTTTGGAATATTGCGTGCAATTCTGGTCTCCTTCCTAATGGAAGGATGTTGTGAATCTTGAAAGGGTTCAGAAAAGATTTACAAGTATGTTTGCAGGGTTGGAGGATTTAGGTTTAGGGAGAGGTTGAATAGGCTAGGGCTGTTTTCCCTGGACCATCAGAGGCTGAAGGCAGACCTCATAGAGGTTTATAAAACGACAAGCGGCATGGATAGGATAAATAGACCAAGTATTTTCCATGGGGTGTGGAAGTCGAGAACTACAGTGAATAAGATTAAGGTAAGAGGGGAAAGAATCAAAGGAGACCGAAGAGGTGTTTTTTTTCATAGAGAAGTTGGTACGTGTGTGGAATGAGCTGACAAAGGAAGTGGTGAAGGCTGGTACAATTGTAACATTTAAAAGGCATCTGGATGGGTGTAAGAATAGGAAGGGTTTGGAGGGATATGGGCTGGGTGCTGGCAGGTGGGACTGGATTCGGTTGAGATATCTGTTCGGCATGGATGGGTTGGACCGAAGGGTCTGTATTTGTGCTGTAAATCATTGTGACTCTATGACAGTATGTTGTTACTTCAGATGTTATATTTAGATTTATTTCCCTGAATTATCATACCTCTCCATTGACTCAGACACATACGTTTCCAAATACGGGTTCTGGGGGGAGAAATGTGTTGTTACAACTAAAAGAAAACACTTGAAAATGACTTGTCAATAAAATATCCACTTGTGTTTATTAGTCCCGTGATGTGTAAATTGCCTGCCAGTTCTGAAACTACATTTATGCTTCCGAAGTGCTTCTCCTTTCTGTGAAGAATAAAGATCTGCGGTGCCTTTGCTTCTCATTTTGTCCATTACCCTCCACGTGCACCAGTGTGTGGAATTCAATGTCATCTCTCCTCCCTCTTTTCTCTTCTTGCAGCCAGCTTGCTTGCTATCCAATTATCAATACGGGGTTGATTCCTACAGTTGGCTGGGTTTAAAATTCAGAGGACTGCAAAAGCATTGGTTTACACACCAAGTGCGGTTACCATCAGAACCACTCGCCTGAGATACAATGAAACTCAGGTTAAGCCAACACAAGTCATCTCTCTCTCTCTGTCTGTCTTTCTGTCTGTCTGCCTCTCTCTCTCTCCCTTTGCTTCTGTCTCTCTCCCTAAATCCATGTTCTGCCAGGACACGGTGAATTCATATGCTGTGATACTGCAACGAATGGAAGATCTTTGGAATGCTGATGCACTCTAAAGAATTGCGCAAAATATCTGGTTGATATAAACTGATTGTTCTTCATTACGTACTTTACATCTGGATTTGGTTTCTTAATAGTTTTGAATCCGTTTTTCTCCGTACCATTGGCTTGGATTAACTGGTCTATAATTCATTGGATTTGTCCTCTGCTTTTCATTTTCTAATACAGGAATCTTTCAGCCCTGAAGGTTGTTGGTGAATGGATAAGTAGTCCTGCCTTGTCATGTTATTTGTTTGAATAAGTTGAAATACAGTCCATTCATACTAAAAGTTGTCCACTACAGTATTATTTATGAAGCATCTGCTCAAGGATTGACGAAACTTTGAAGTAAATATATTCAAAATTGTTTTCCAATTCTTCGAAAGAACTCACTTCCCCATTCACACCCTGAATCCTTGTTTATCAGCCTAATATGCCAGACTGCCAGAACACAGGTGACTGGCTTTTCACTGTGCTCAGAACTGCACTGCAGAATTGAAATTTGCATTTCTGTCTCAGTCGAGCTCCCACAACTCCCCAGAAATCCATGAAACTGGAGTTGTCGATAACCTCATGGTGATGCAATCTGGACTGACAGGTAACATGCAGTTTTTATGTTCAATCCAGTTTTACTTTAATAAATTCTCCTGGGATATTCTGAGAACGTCATTTGGAATAGACTGAATTAATGTCATTTACTCTCCATTCCTGCTGAAATGATAGGCTTCCTCATCTGTTCTGGTCAAGCAATAATAACAACCTCCCATTTCTGACTCTTGTTTTTGGGAACACTGTAGTAGGGTTCAGGCAATGCAAAGACAATGTGCCTAGCTCTGATCCAGAAGGCCTGCGTAGAGGTCTGACCGGTTTCAGAGATAAGTCATAAGACATCTAAACAGGCAAATTAGAAAGTACACAGGTGCTGAGAGGGATAGTATCCCTGCCTCTGTGCCAAGACGCTTGGGTGAAAGCCTTGTCTGCTACACAGCTGTTGGAAAACATATTGAACAGGTTTCTTTCAAAAGTCATTCCTAATATAGCATCCTGATGACTTTGGTGCAAAGTGATGTCCATGTGTGATGTATCCAACAGTTCCCAATACACTTTTCAGGCAGTGGAACTTCCATGTCTTTTCTGTGCTTCACCATCACTTCCCCCAAATTCCTGTACTGTTGTTCTGCTGTAACTTATAAAACCTCTTCAGGAGCGAATATCTACTTCCCAAATCCACCAGGAGAAGTCACCTGTAATTGATCGAGTTATGTACACAATTTTTGGAATCAGTGCCAGATTGAAGACCCGTGAAGGAACCTGCTTCCAAACGAAAACTGTGTCGAATAGCATCAGCACAGAGAACACGAGAGAAGCTCAGCAGATCTGACATCAATTGGGAAGAATGAATCAGAGTTAATATTTTCTGCCAGGTATGACTTTACCACAGAACCGCTTGTAGGAGCGGGGATCTTGAGCAGGAATATTAATCCCGAGGCGACTGTTGCATTGGGCAAATGGAGAATGCAGACGATTTTGGAACTATAGAGGAAGCTCTATCC
>NW_025197446.1:0-5131 GCF_004010195.1 Chiloscyllium plagiosum
ATATCGCGTTGCGGGTTTGTGGGATCTTGCTGTGTGTGAATCAGCTGCTGCCGTCTTTCCTACACTACAACACTTGGCTACATTTCAATAAAGTGATTGGTTGCCTGGAAAATTCTTTGGGGGTGGTGGGTGTGGTTTACGGATGGCGGGCAGCGAGGGGGCGGTGGGCAGCCAGAGTCAGTGCGATGGCACTGTTGTCACGGGGTGGGGATGGGGCGGCACTGTCATTCACCCTGGCACTTACACTGTCACAAGGGTGTTTGGGGGAATGGGGCGCGAAGAGAAATTGTGGACCATTCCCCACCGGGCATGATGGGTGCCTGGATACTGCCTCATGTTGCCCACTCCTTCACATTCTTTACTCCCCCCCCCCCTTCTCTGGGAAAGGGTGACATTGCCCGTGCCCTGGGTGGTTGTGGTGGGAGACTGGTCCCTCCTTCTACACCACACCACCTCCCCAATTCCTCCCCCATTCTCTGGGAGAAATGATTTGGAGATGCCGGTGTTGGACTGGGGTGTACAAAGTTAAAAGTCACACAACACCAGTATATAGTCCAACAGGTTTAATTGGAAGCAGTTGCTTTTGGAGCGCTTGTCCTGATGAAGGGGTGGAGCTCTGAAAGCTGGTGATTCCAATTAAGCATGTTGGACTATAACCTGGTGTTGTGTGATTTTTAATTTCTCTGGGACAGGATAACTGAGATTGGTCCCGGGCCTCTGACAGTAAGAGGAATCCTTTCAATCCTTGGGAATCCAGTCCTTCATCAAAACACTGTCCTTTCATTAACAATTGGTGGAAACAGAACTGCGGAATGCCGCCACAGCTGCCCTTCATCTCTGTATTAAATGGGCCCAGAAATGTTGGAATGTCAATATTAGATCCCATTAGGGAGTAGGGGACCTTGAGAGAGGGTTGGCGGATCAGGGTTGCACTTGAATCTTGTCACTACGTGTGCGAACTTGTTAAAACAAATAAATACCAGAATCATTTTCCTATTGAATTCCTCATTCGAGAGAACGTGTCGAACTTGAACATTTATTCCTGATTAATATTACGGTAAAGAAGTGCGGTTGGATTTTTCTTTGCAAAGCTCCACATCGAGTAGAATGTTCAAACACATGATCTTGTTCCTTCTGTCTCGAGCATCTTCTGCTGCACCCTTACCACCATCACCAGACGCTGGGTTCATCAGTTGACAATAAATTGTTTTTTTTTGTTTTGATGCTTGTTTTTACTGTCAGCTGCAAGAAAGAACATTTCGATGCTATTAATTGTTATCTGGTTAGCCGGCGGAGGGTCATGAGGGAACGGTCAACCGGAACAATTAGTGTTTTCACTCAGAAAATGTCACGTGTTAACAGTGAAATAATGAGAAATTAGTTCTTGATTGAAGCTGAGTTGTTCTCTGGTCATTTGAAAAGTCCTTCAGTCTGGTGGCTTCACATTTTACTGTTCGATCCTTGCTCTGATAAGTGTTTGTGCTGGAAATGTTTTACTGATGTTAATATGCCTGTTCCTGCCAGTGGAGCAGAGCAGTGGATGAAAGGATCTATGTTGATACCTTATGCATCGCTCGTACCGTAGGCAGGCAATCAATTACAGACTAGATGGAAGATGCCAGAACCTTTGCAGAGCCAAGAGCTGTGCCCTCATTAGACAGATCAGATGGGCCAAAAGGCCTTGAATGCTTTGTTGAGTAAAGAGTCCTTCTTGTGTCGTTTCATAGTTCCTTGCAAGTAGAGTCACAGGGAGGTAGAGAAGTGAACAAGGTGTTTGGTATGCTTTCCTTTATTGGTCAGAACATTGCGAGGACGAGTTAGGAGGCCATGTCACAGCTGTACAGGGCATTGGTTTGGCCACTTTTAGAATATTTTATGCAATTTTGGTCTCCCTCTGACAGGAAGAATGTTGGGGAGACTGCTCGGGTCAGAAAAGGATGTTGCCAGGGCTGGAGGGTTTGAGTTGTAGTGGGAGCCTGAATAGGCTGGCGCTTTTTTTTCCCTGGAGTTTTGGAGGCTGAGGGGTGGCCTTAAAGAAGTTTATAAAAGTGTGTGGGGAATGGTTTGAGTAAGTTGATGAGGTATTTTCCCTGGGGTGGGGGAAGTCCAGAACTAGAGGGCACAGGTTTAGGGTGAGAGGGGAAAGGTGTAAAAAGGACCGAAGAGGATGGAGCATGTCTGGAATGAGCTGCCAGATGAAGGGGTGGAGGCTGGTAAAATGACAGCATTTGAAAGACATCTGGATGGGTATATGAATAGGAAGGGTTTAGAGGGATAGGGCCCAAATGCTGGCAAATGGGACAAGATTAATTGAGGATACCTGGTTCGCATGAATGAGTTGAGCTGAGCGGTCTGTTTCTGTGCTGTCCATTCTCTATGACTGTTAAGTGATGGATGCAGATGCTGGTACGACGTAAAGAAGACATCTTGAAAAAATTTGTGGCGAAGAAAGTTTGGATGGATGTAGACCCAGCAGCAGGAGGAAAGGAAACACGGGAATGGCCTGTGACCAGTAGTGCCCTTCTTGGAGGGCAATGCTGGAGGATCAAACAGTGAAGGGGAGCAGGGATTAAATCAAAATGGAGTTGGAGGAGGAACAAATGCTTTCCACTCCCTGTGGTGCCCACCTTTCCCTGAGGCTGTTGGTGGAAACCACATGCTCCTCCCGGGACACCCAGCATCTGACATAACGTCAGGCAATCAGCCCTAACGACCCCCTCCATGGCCTGTTGCCTGGACCTGCTTATGGTAGACCCACAAGGCGATCCTCTGACTTGCCCTCCACACTGAGTGCCCAAAGATAAGGAGTGTGGCACTGAAGTGCAACTAAAAACAGAGAAGGTGGTTTTTAAGGGGAGTGTAAGACCAATACACACACGGTCCATGGACTCCACAGCACCACAGAACAAGCAGTTGAGCTGGGATTCCGTGAACCACTGCAATCTGTGGTTGCAGGGGACTGCCGTGTGCAGCAGCCTCTGCCCCAGATCTCAGAGAGAAAGGGGGAGAGCCAACCACTGGGGATCCCCACCACCCGGTTGCAAATGGACACGGCAAGGCGTGTCTGGGCAGTGGATGAGGGAAAAGAGGTGGATAGTGTGCTGCAGCAGTCAACACAGAGCCAGCCATTTAATGCCCCGCAACCCACGGGTGCTCCGGTTTCCTCCCACAGTCCAAAAATATGCAGGTTAGGTGAATTGGCCAGGTTGAATTGCCCATAGGGTTAGGTGACGGGGTAAATGTAGGGGAATGGGTCGGGGTGGGTTGATCTTCGGAGGGTCGGTGTGGACTTGTTAGGCTGAAGGACCTTTTCCATGCTGTAAGTGATCTAAAAGAAAGGGACAAACTAAAACTCCGGGGGTGGTTCATGTTGTGGGGTACCGGTTCCCACAGGAAATATGGGACGTTGGGGTCAATGTGAAATTCCATCCAGGCCCGCACGAGTTGAGGAACATGGGCTGGTTGAACAGAAAGGTCTGTTTCCATGCTGTATGACTCTGTCTCTATCTCCCAATTAAGATGTGACATAAAATCTGATTTTTTTTTTTAATTTGCCATGTTTTGGGTAACCTTGTGAAAGCGAGCGTGAAATATTCATGATGCCAAGACCCCCAGCAAGTGCATTGGGAAAATCTGCTGCGGCTTGTGACAGAATTTTAACGAATCGTTAAATCCAATGAGAAATACAAGGAACTGTCAAAAAGAGTGATGATGAGGAAGAATGGGGGTGGGGAGTCCAGGGGAAAGATATAAAAGTGACTCAAGGAGCAACTTTTTCCACACAGAGGGTGGTACGGTTATGGAATGAACTGCCAGAGGAAATAGTGGAGGCTGGTACAATTGTAACATTTAAGAGGCATTCGGATGGGTATATGAATAGGAAAGGTTTGGAGGGATATGGGCCAGGTGTGGGCAGGGGGGATTAGATTAGGTTGGGATATCTGGACGGGTTGGACTGAAGGGTCTGTCTCCATGCTGTACGTCTCGATAAGTGGTGATTTCATTGTCTCTTATTGGAGATTGTCATTGCCGGTCATTTGTGATGTACGAATGTAACTTGCCACTTGTTAGCCCAAGCTTGAACATAGACTGCATCAGTATCTGAGGAGTCACAAATGAAGGATAGAATAAATCCCTATAAGTGTTGATGCAGGCCATTTATCCCATCACGTTCACAGTAACCTCCTGGAGCTATCACCCCACCACTGCCCCTATTCCTGTAATCCTGCATTTCACATTGGCTAGCCCGCCCAGCACACTGTGGGGCAATTTCCCATGGCCAATCCACTCGAACCTGCACATCTTTGGACTGTGGGAGAAAGCCAGAACATCTGCAGGAAACCCATGCAGGCGCGGGTAAAATGTGCAAACTCCACACAGACAGTCACCCGAGGCTGGAATTCAACCCGGGTCCCTGGAGCTCTGATGCACCACTGAACCACTGTGTCACCAACAAATGGTGCTGAACATCATGCAGTCACTGGTGAATGTGCCCCCTTCTGACGGAGGGAACGTCATTGATGAAGCAGCTGAAGATGGCTGGTCCTGAGACACAATTCTGGGACACTGGTTAGTGTTAATGCCAACGCAGACGAATATGGGTTGGTCAGAAAAAACTAGGAGAAATGTAAAATTCAGCAGTGGAGGAGAAAGGGTTTAATTCAGAATGGGTAAATATATTATGAGTGTCATCTCGCAGAAAACATACCTGCAATAATATCTATAGGTATGTGAAAAGACAAAGACTGGTGAAAAGTAGGTCCCCGACAGTTAGGTGAATCGATAATGGCAAACAAAGAGATGGCAGACCAGTTGAAGAAATACTTTGGATCTGGCATTACTGAGGAGGTCACGAATAACCTTCAGGAATAGCTAGGGGACAGAAGATGAAGCATGAAGGAGGAGCCAAAGGAAATCCTTATTCGTCAGTAACTGGGTGAAATTGTTGGGATTAAAACCCCATAAGTTGTACCTGTCAGGCAGGGAGGAAAGGGTCGGGTAAGGGAGCCGTGGTTTAATAAGGAATTAGAATCCCTTTTTAAAGGGAAGAGGGCGGACTATGTAAAGATGAGGCATGAAGGTTCAATTGGGCGATTGGGAGTTATAAGGTCGCCAGGAAGGATCTGAAGAG
>NW_025197447.1:0-5132 GCF_004010195.1 Chiloscyllium plagiosum
GAAATAGCAGGGAATCTCGATAAAAATTGTCCCATTGTACAGACACAGCATGGGTTCATGAAAGGCAGGTCATGCTTGACCAATTTTTTGGAATTCTATGATGACATGTCAAGCCAGATGGACAACGGGGACTCAGTGGATGTGGTGTAGCTGGATTTCCAAAATACCATCAACAAGGTGCTGTGTAAGAAGCTGTTGCATAATATAAGAGTGCATGGTGTAAGGAGTAGAAGATTGGTTGACTAATAGGAAGCAAAGTGTGGGGATAAATAAGTATTATTGAGAAGTAGTGTGCCTCAGGGATCGGTGTTGGGACTGCAAGTATTTACAATTGATACAGATGATTTGGAGTTGGAATCAAATGTAGTGTGTCAAAGTTTGCATGTGACACTAAGATGATTAGCGGAACAAAGTGAGTGTAGGACTGTGAAACTTTGCAGTGGAACATAGATACATTGAGTGAGTGGGTAATGGTTTGTCAAATGAAATAGAATGTTTGTAAATATAAAGTTTATACTCTTTGGTTATAGTAACATTTTAAAAAAATATACTTGAATGTTAAAAGGTTGCATCATTTGCTCTGCAGAGGGACCTGAGCATCCTTCTACATGAAGGTTGGTCACCAGGTACAACAATCAGTTCTGAAAGCAAATGGAATTTTGTCCTGCATTGCTGAAGGGATTGTATTTAAAAGCAGAGGTTATGTTCCAGCTGTATTGGGTGCTGGTGAGGCCACACCTGGAGTACTGAATGTAGTTTTTATCTCCTTAGTTGAGAAAGGATGTACTGGCACGAGAGGGAGTGGAGAGGAGGTTAACCAGGTTGATTCCGGAGTTGAGGGGGTTCACTTAACAGAGACTGAATAGATTGGGATTATGTTTATTGGAATTCAGAAGAATGGAAACATATAAAATAATGAATGGAATGGATAAAATATAAGTAGAGAGGGTGTTTCCACTGGCAGGTGAAGCTAGGACAAGAGGGCATCACCGCAAGACTAGAGGCAGCAAATTTAAGACTGAATTGAGAATGAACTTCTTGACCTCTATGGAATTCATTGCCTAGGGAAGTAGTTGATGCTAGTTCAGAAAACGTTTTTAAAGCTAGGTTAGATTTTTTAAAAACGTAATTAATTAAGGAATACGGTGAGAACGTGGGTAAATGGTTGTGTCCATGAAATGATCAGCCATGACCTTATTGAATGGCAGAGCAGGCTCGAAGGGCAGGACGGCCTTCTCCTGTTCCTATTTCTTATGTTATACATCCCTCCCTCATTCGTGACTTGGAGGTGTTGGTGTTGGATTGGGATGGACAAAAGTAAAATTCAGAGAACACCAGGCTATTGGTCAACAGGATTATTTGGAAGCACTATGTTTGCTGCTTCTTCATCATGTGGTTTTGAGATGCTGATGTGTCATTTTTAACTCTTGTAACTCATGAACAGCAACAAAAGCCACGAAGCAATCCGTATGCTCCAGCCAACAATGGGCCCCGTGTGATTCATGTCAGCGGCGGACCAATGGAAAGGCAGGGACAGTGCTGGAGGACCTGGCGGGGCAGTTGGTCCTCTGACCAATCAGGGTGAATGAGGGGCGGGACTAGACTATACCACGTGATCATCCTCGCAGTCGGTTCGGGATGTGTGGACGGAGAGCTGTTGGCAAAGATAGAAATAAACAGCAGGAAGCGGGAGGGAAATGGTGTTGGTATAGGTTGAGAGGGTTTATAGACGTTGGGTGCACATCGGAAAATGCAAATTTGAAACTTAGTCCCGTTTTTGCAGTAAACGGGAAAATGCCTCATCCAGCGATTGACTCGAGTAAGCACCACCATCTTTATTCGGGGCTACGATTCACTGGACACGTGCAGCCGCCAGCTTTGTAGGGGGCAAGGTTCAGCCTTCTCTGGTAGAGAGTCAAAGGGCAGGATTTACACAGAGCATATTCACACCCAGAGAAATGGATTTTTCTTTCTGGATTTGTTTCGTCATTCATTTAAATGATTTGGATGTGAATAGAGGCGGTACAGTTAGTAAGCTTGCAGGTGACACCAAAATTGGAAGTATTGTGGACAGTGATAAAGGGTATCTCAAAGTACAATGGGATATTGATCGGATGGAACAATGGGCTGGGGAGTGGCAGATAGGGTTTAATTTAGATAAATGTGAGGTGCTGCATTTTAGAAAAGCAAATCAGAGCAGGACTCACACACTGAATTGTAAGATCTTGGAAAATCTTGTGAACAAAGAGACCTTGGAATGTAGGTTCATATTTCCTTGAAAGTAGAGTTGCAGGTAGATACGACAGTGAAGAAGGCATTTGGTATGCTTCCCCTTATTGGTCAGAGCATTGGGTAAAGGAGCTGGACAGGTCATTGGTTAGGTCACTTTTGGAATATTGTGTGTAGTTCTGGTCTCCCTCCCATCAGAAGGAGGCACTGAAACTTGAAAGGTTTGAGAATTGATTTTCAAGGATGTTGCCAGCGTTGGAGGATTTGAGTTGCAGGGAGAGGCATAACAGGCTGGGGCCATTTTCCTTGCAGTGTCATAGGCTGAGGTGTGATGTTAAAGAGGCTTATAAAAATCGTGAGGGACATGGATAGCGTAAATAGACAAGGGTTGTTAGAGCCCAGAACTAGAGGATATAGGTTTAGGGTGGTGGTGGCGGGGGAAGGGGGTGGGGAGAGAATTCAAAAGGAGCCGAAGGGGCAACTAAAATTGTAACATTTCAAAGGCATTTGAATAGGAAGGGTTCAGATGGATGTTGGCCAAGTGCTGGAAAATGGGAATACATTAGGTTAGGATATCTGGTTGGCATAGATGGGTTGGACTGAAGAGTCTGTTTCTGTGCTAGACATCTCTGACTGTGGGATCATAAAAGTGAACATTGCTCTGATTCATCTCTGGGCTCCTTGATGTCCACTTGTTTGTTATTTAGCTTTTTCAGTCTCTCGTGTGTATTTTTGCTATGTGTAGTATTTTACTATTACGTTCACAGACCTCTTTGTAAATGGATTGTCCACTGCTGCCTGGCTCCTGACCATATGCTCCATTATCAGGTTATTTTTTCCACAATATCTTTGACAGTGAAGAGTTCTTTTTTCCAATAAGTTAGTGGATTTTCCTTCCATTTTTAACAGTCAAATTCTGCACCATTTTCATTCCCTATAAATCATACTGCACTCCCTGAAACATGATGTGTATTTCTCCTTCTACAGATACCAGTGATCAAGGCCAAAGCTCTGTTCCCTATTGAGAAGGTGATGTTTGACTTCCTTGTACTGCTGTAGTTCGTATGGTGAAGGTGCTCCCACAACGTGGTTGGGTAGGAGACATTACAGATTATTCACTCAGAGATAGTGAAGAGTAGAAGATATCTGTATAAATCAACACATTTTTAATTTCACAAAATATTGAGAACTTTTGACATAAGACTACAGATGGAGAATATTATGTCCGGTGACCAAACCTTTGCGAAATAAGCAATTTTTACACATAAAAGAAGTGAAACTATCATGGTATTCGAACAGATGAAAGACTGAACAGACAATCAAGGTATTTTTCATTGGATAATTTCAGTTACATCACACTACAAAAGTTTGCTATAAATTCTGTGCCTTAGAATTGTGCCCTCCACAATCACCTGATGAAGGAGCGGCGCTCCGAAAGCTAGTCTGCTTCCAAATAAACCTGATGGACTATAACCTGGTGTTGTGTGATTCTTAACTTAGAATATTACAGCACTCCCAACAGGGCTGCATGTAAACAGGCTCAGTCCAGTTAATCAATACGTTCGGAAGGATATCCTCCAAGTTTGTTGACACAATATTAGTCAAAACCGTCAGCTTCAACCCGCAATATTGCTCTTAACAAAAACGTCAGGCTGACACAAAGCTCCCCACCCCACTGCAATGTGGTTACCGGGCCCGGCCCAGGAATTGGAACTGGGACATTTGTGGACTATGATCTCAAAGGAAGGGAGCAAACACAATTCTGACAGATTAGTCCTCAAAGATGAGCAGCAAATTTGAGACAAGGCAGGTGGTATACCATCTTGCACTAAGCTTAATTGCATTTCTTATTTACAGTCGTGTTTGGCAAAGTATAAAGAACTATGTGTTTTTTCATGGTTGGGGAGTTTTATCCTCGTTGATCATAGTTGCTACCTCTCGCTCCCCAAGTCAAACCATAGGATCGATAACAAACCAATAGACTGCAGGTGCTGGAGATCTGAACCCCAGAAACAAAGTCCTGGAGAAACTCAGCAGTTCTGAGGGCATCCGTGAAGAGAAAAAAATGTTACATTTCAAGTTCACTGACTCTTCGCCTGAACGGACAAAATGTCACTGGAATTGGAACTTACAATGTTTAATTCCCCTCAGAGATGCTGCTGGACCTGCGGTTCTCCAGCACTGTGCTTTCTATAGTGAACTTTATTGACAAAACAGATCGGAAAAATAGTAATCTCCAAAAGTGATAGGTTCATTGCAAACATGAGCATAGTTTCCACACTTGAGTTACACAAGCACGCCTCAGTTTAAAAACAAGATTTAACTCAAAGTAACATTCCATCTCAAAATTAGCCAAGTTACACCAGTAATAAAGCTCATCCACCCAATGAGGCACTTCAGCACAACATCCTGCAGTGTTGCAGACAGCCACCTTTATCAAAGAATGATCACGTCACAAAAGTGAAGGCCAAGAGCATGTCTCTTTAAAGGAGCTGAAGTCAAAGGGTTTTTGTTAAACCTGATTGAACATTTAAATCTCAGCGCATGAGCTTTGCTTTTTTAAACAAAGTTTGTGGGAAACATCCCACATCTTGCTGAAGGTTCAGTTCAGTCTGATACATAGAGCCTAAGGCCAAGCAAACATCACACTTTCCATTCATTCTACAAAGGGCTGACATCACGTTTCCTCAGGATTTAAAGTATTTTATAAATTGTTTGTAAAATCATTTGTCACGTTAAAGAACTGGACAATAAAAGTCATTGTATGCAATACGAGTGAAGTCTGTGACAGCAGATTTAGCTTTGGAGGGCAGTATATGTGCTTTCTAAATTCTGGGAGCGCTTTTGGAGACTGCTCCCAGATGGTGATCGTGAGCATATCTGGAATGCACTGTTTAGATTTG
>NW_025197448.1:0-5132 GCF_004010195.1 Chiloscyllium plagiosum
GAAACAGTGGTGGTGTGTATTTAAGCTTTTGTATCTTCTGCCCGATGGAGGAGGTTAGAAGAAATTATAACTGGGGTGGGAGAGGTCTGTCATGATGAGGCAGTGAGAAGTACAGATGGAGTCAATGGATGGAAGGTTGGCTTGCGTAATGACTGGGCTATGTTCACATTTCTCTGTAGTTTCTTACAGTCCTCGGCAGAGCAGTTGCCGCACCAAGCCAGGATGCATCTGGATAGTCTGCTGCCTATGGCACATATAGTCATAGAGCTTTATAACATGGAAAGAGACCCTTCGGTCCAACTTGCCCATGTTGACCTGATGTCCTAAATAAATCTTGTCCCATTTGCTAGCATTTGGCACATATCATTCTAAACTCTTCTTATTCTATAAAAAAATTGCTTACGATCTTTATGGACGTGCCAAATTTCCTTAGCCTCCTAAGAAAGAGGCATTGCTGTATTTTCCTACTGTAGCATCAACGTGGGTGAACCAGGACAGATTGTTGGTGATCGTCACTCCTAGGTACTTAGCACTGTTGACTATCTCCTCCTCAGCATAATTAATGCAGACAGGGAAGGTGTCCTCCATCTTGCTTTCCAAAGTCAATGTCCTGCTCTTTTGATTTTGCTAACATAGAGGGAGAGATTGTTATCTTTCCACCACGCCACCAAGCACTCTATCTCTTTCCAGTATTCTGTCTCATCATTGTTTAAGATCTGGCCTAAAACAATGGTGTCATCAGCAAACTTGTAATGGAGTCAGGCCAAAATTTGGCCACAGAGTCATGTGTACAGAGAGTATAATAAAGGGCTGAGCATGCATCCTTGCACAGTGCCAGTGTTGAGCATTATTGTGGAGGAGATGCTGTTGCCCACACTCACTGATTGCAGTCTGTTGGTCAGGAAATTGAGGATCCAGTTGTAGAGGAGTAGAGCAGAGACCTAGCTCTCAGAGTTTGGAAATTAGTTTGGTTGAAATTATAGTGTTGCAGCTGGAGCTGTAGTCAGTAAGTAGGAGCCTGATGTAGGTACCTTTATTAACCAGATGTTCCAGGGACGAGTGTAGGACCAGGGAGATGGTGTCTCTAACCTCTCGAAGCACCTCATAATTACGAAGATCATTACCACACGTGGTAGTCACTGAGGCATATTGCATAAGTTTTCTTTGGTACCGGGATGATGGTGATCTTTTTGAAACAGGTGGGGATTTCAGATCATGGTATGAATGGTCTTAAAAAACGGAGAGTTCCCTCAGTTCATAAAGGTAAGGCAGAGATGCTCAAAGGTATCAATTGTATAAGAAAGATTGTCAGGGATATAGAATTGAGGCTGAATAAGATCAGGACAGGATGCCTGCCTTGAAGGAGCTTTCCTCCAAAAAGAAGGGCTTTTGCCCGAAACGTCGATTTTCCTGCTCCTCGGATGCTGCCTGAACTGCTGTGCGCTTTTCCAGCACCACTAATCCAGAATCTGGTTTCCAGCATCTGCAGTCATTGTTTTTAACCTAAAATAAGATCAGTCATGGTCTAATTGAACAGCGGCACAGGCCTGAAGAGCTAAATGGCCTACTGTTGTTCCTTGCTCGTAACTGCTGAAGGTCATTCCTTGTGATTTAAACAAAAAGATCCTGTGACAAAGGGACCTCATGACTGCAGGATTGAGACAACTGTTGGATTTGCAGTAAAAAAGGCTGGCAAGTTTAGCGAACTTGAATACTCAGGACGATGGCCAAGAGGTAAAGACTGTGAACTGATTAAATGAGGTGAAAACTTTATTTTATTACTTACTCATGGGCATCACTGGCTAGGCCAGTATTTATTGTCCATCCCTAGTTGCCCTTGAGATGGTGGTGGTGAGTTGCTGCCTTAACCACTGCAGTCCATATTCCATAGTTAGACCCAAAATTTCCTTGGGGAAGAAATTCCAGAACAATGAAGGAATGACGATGTAATTCCAAGTCAGAATGTTAAGTTGCAGGATGAGAAAACAGATTATGATGTTCCCAGCTATCTACTGGCCTTGTTTTTCTAAATGGAAGTGGTCGTGGGTTTGGAAAGTTCTGTCTAAGGATCTTTGGTGAATTTCTGCAGTGCATCTTGTAGATAGTACACACTGCCGTTACTGAGCATCAGTGAAGAGCAGGTGGATGTTCGTGGATATGATGCCAATCAAACAGGCTGCTTTGTCCTGGATGGTGTCAAGTATCTTGTGTGTTGTTGGAGCTGCAACCATCCAGACAGGTAGAAAGTATTCCATCACACTCCTGACTTGGGCCTTGTAAATGATACAAATTAAGTCTCCTTCTACACTGTCACCATCAAACACCCCCAGGACAGGTACAACACAGAGTTCGATGTACAATAAAGATTACTCTACACTAGCCCTTTTCAAATTCCCTGCACACGTTCAACCAGGGTTTACATATTCATTAATGAACCACCCACACTGTCCCCATCAAACATTCCCGGGAGATGGACAATATGGGGTTAGACACAGAGCAAGGATCATCCTACATTTTTAAACTTAAAGTAAAGGTCCCTCTACACTGATTAAGTCTCCTTCTACACTGTCCCCATCAAACACTCCCAGTGCAGGAACAGTGTGAGTTGAGATAATGATTGGGCTGACTGGAAGAGCTCACCTAACAGTGGCCCTGTCATCAGTGTTTGCTGTAGTGTCATTGCCTCTTCACAGTGAAACTGTGTTGTATCTTTTCAATGCTTTCACCATGGTTCCAGTGGAGGAGTGAGAACCTCCAGGCACATTTGTATTTACATTTACAAATGGTTAGCTGGCAAAGAGACAGAGAATCGTTGCTTAGGGCATGGTGAATAGTTTATTGTGCATCCCCATCCCATGGACACCTCCTGACAGTGAATGGATAGATCCTGTAAGGGAGGCACAGAGTCAGCAAGTAACTGCCACACTGCAGTCACGTGTAGCCTGAACCTGGCACTGCCCGCTGTACCCTTGCGCCTGCTTCCTCAGTCTCCATCCAGTAATGCAACATTAACTCCATTCCAACAGCCATCAAGCAGAGGTTTGAAATGTTGCTATGCTCCATCTCTTGGCCACAGACCTGGTTTCTGTGTCTGACTGCTGACAACAGGCCAGTGACCCTAGTCGAAAGACAGTCTGTGTTGATTGATTCAGCCTTAGACTCATCAGAACCATGAACTCTGTATCCTGCTTAAGTTCAATCTTATCTATGATGGCTTCTTCAGCTGACTTACCTTTTCCAATCATCCTTGGAGATGACCACCTTGACATTTATTTCCCAACAGCAGTTGCCTTGAAGGAGTGGCCTACTGGGCCACTCTGTAGCCATCAAGGATCAACTGCATTCGTGGGACTGGAGTCACATATAAACTGGGCGAGGTAAGGATGGCTGGATCGCCTCCTGGAACCATATGAGATAAGGAGAAGAACAAGAGTTAAGTTTATTGTCACGTGTGCCCAAGTACAGGAGTACAGTGAAAAGTTTATAATGTTGCCCAACATGGCACCATCATAGGTACAAACCTTAGATACAAAATAGAGAAATAAAGAAATCAGAAGTTACATTACCTTATGGTTATTCATTGTATAAGTTTAAAAAAAAGAAATAAAAATTTAAAAATAAACATTATAGTCTTTCTATAAAGGGAGGGGAGCGTCCACACATGGTTTGATCAGTACAGTGCAGGTGGAGCTCTATTCTATATTTAACCCTATGCTGTACCTGTCCTCACAGTGTCTGATGAGGGACAGTGTAGATGGAGCTCTATTCTATATTTAACCCCATGCTGTACCTGTCCTCACAGTGTCTGATGAGGGACAGTGTAGATGGAGCTCCATTCTATATTTAACCCCATGCTGTACCTGTCCTCAGTGTCTAATGAGGGACAGTGCAGATGGAGCTGTATACTATATTTAACCCCATGCTGTACCTGTCCTCACAGTGTCTGATGAGGTACAGTGTAGATGGAGCTCCATTCTATATTTAACCCCATGCTGTACCTGTCCTCAGTGTCTAATGAGGGACAGTGCAGATGGAGCTGTATTCTATATTTAACCCCTTGCTGTACCTGTCCACAGTGTCTGATGAGGGACAGTGCAGATGGAGCTCTATTCTATATTTAACCCCATGCTGTACCTGTCCTCAGCGTCTGATGAGGGACAGTGTAGATGAGCTCCATTCTATATTTAACCCCATGCTGTACCTGTCCTCAGTGTCTGATGAGGGATAGTGCAGATGGAGCTCTATTCTATATTTAATCCCATGGTGTACCTGTCCTCAGTGTCTGATAAGGGACAGTGCAGATGGAGCTCTATTCTATATTTAACCCCATGCTGTACCTGTCCTCAGCGTCTGATGAGGGACAGTGTAGATGAGCTCCATTCTATATTTAACCCCATGCTGTACCTGTCCTCAGTGTCTGACGAGGGACAGTGTAGATGGAGCTCTATTCTATATTTAACCCCATGCTGTACCTGTCCTCAGTGTCTGATAAGTGACAGTGCAGATGGAGCTCTATTCTATATTTAACCCCATGCTGTACCTGTCCCCAGCGTCTGATGAGGGACAGTGCAGATGGAGCTCCATTCTATATTTAACCCCATGCTGTACCTGTCCTCAGTGTCTAATGAGGGACAGTGCAGATGGAGCTGTATACTATATTTAACCCCATGCTGTACCTGTCCTCACAGTGTCTGATGAGGGACAGTGTAGATGGAGCTCTATTCTATATTTAACCCCATGCTGTACCTGTCCTCAGCTTCTGATGAGGGACAGTGTAGATGAGCTCCATTCTATATTTAACCACATGCTGTACCTGTCCTCAGTGTCTGATGAGGGACAGTGTAGATGAGCTTTATTCTATATTTAACCCCATGCTGTACCTGTCCTCACAGTGTCTGATGAGGGACAGTGTAGATGGAGCTCCATTCTATATTTAACCCCATGCTGTACCTGTCCTCAGTGTCTGATGAGAGACAGTGCAGATGGAGCTCTATTCTATATTTAACCCCATGCTGTACCTGTCCTCAGTGTCTGATGAGGGACAGTGTAGATGGAGCTCTATTCTATATTTAATCCTCTGCTGTACCTGTCCTCACAGTGTCTGATGAGGGACAGTGTAGATGAGCTCCATT
>NW_025197449.1:0-876 GCF_004010195.1 Chiloscyllium plagiosum
ATCTTTTGAAATTTCTCCACCATTCAACTGAACTATGGGTGATCATTCAATGCAGTCCCTTATTCTAACTTTCTCGCACATCCCCCTTACTCCTTCAGCCCAATACCTATGTCTAAAGCCTTCATGAAAACATTTAATACTTTACCCTCAACCACTTTGTGAGGCAGAGCCCTCAACCACTTTGTGAGGCAGAGAACGCCCCAGGCTTAGCATCCTCTGGAAGATGAAATTTCTTTTCATTTTAGACCAAAAAAGCAAAACAGCACAGGAACAGGCCCTTCAGACTGCCGAGCCTGCACCAACACATTTTGCCCTTCCATACTAAAACTGTCTTCACTTACAGGATCCATATCCCTCTATTCACTTCCTATTTATGTATTCATCCAGGTGCTTCTCAAATGCTGCTGTTGTGTCTGCTTCCACCATCACCTCTGGCAGCATATTCCAGGCATTCACTGTTCTTGATGTGCAAAATCTGACTTGCATATCTCTTCTAAATATTTCCCAAACCCTCCCAGTCCCCACAAGTTGAATCTGTGCCTTCTAGTAATTGACTCCTCCACTCTGAGAAAAACCCTCATATTTTCCATTCTATCTGCCATTCACAATCTCATAAACTTCCATCAGGTCAGCCCTCAACCTCCTGTGTTCCCTGTGAAAACAAACCAATTCTATCCAGACTTCATAGCGACACCACACCAGGCAATATCCTGGTAAACCTTCTCTGTACTCTGACTGTGACTCAGGTGCTGCATTCTTGATTATCACCCTTCCTGTATTTATCCTGTCAGAATTTTATAGATTTCTATAAGATGCTTCCTTGTCTGAAGTCCAGGGAATATCGCCCTGACAGATCCAGTTTCTTTTCACATGTCC
>NW_025197449.1:1991-3666 GCF_004010195.1 Chiloscyllium plagiosum
TCTCCCTCACATTGTTCCCTCCAGTACCGACATCAATGCACTCGGATTCTGACTGAGGAGGAGGCATCTGGATTCCAGGTATCCCCTATCTGCTCCCATCTATTTTAACTCTCCTCAGAAACCAGACGGGGTTGTTCTCCATCACTGTCTTTATGGATGTGTTACAAATGATAAACACTTTCTTTACTTATTCTTCCCTAACTGTGTTTGTGCAGCTAAACACACTTTACTTGACAATTTCTAGTCAACTCCCCAGTGTAACCTCCCCTCTCAAACCTCACCAATTTACCCCACTTCATCACCCTCCTCAGTTACCCAATGTATCCCCCCTCCCCACCCAGCCTGACCCTCAGGGTTTCAATGGGATCGGTGTATCAATCACTGACCCTGCATTATTATTCCCTTCCTGATTCTGTCTGGACAAGTTTCCCAGTCGGGAATCCCAGGATCATCACCGTCTTCGTGGTTCCATAAAAATTCGCAAACCCCCTACTCTGGGAGCAGGATTGGTCCCAGGAGCATGTTATGGACCAGGCCAGACCCCCCTCAAAGCAGTTTAAGAAGGTATCCCAGATCTTAACCTTTCTGGTTGTTTTAAGCAGATGTGACGTGGATATTCCAGGAGTGATGCAGCTGGCCCAACCACTTAGTGTAAACAAAACAGAATTCATTTGCAAGATCAAAACGAGAACAGAATATTAAATAACATAACTATTTAAAAACACTTGACTTTATCACAACTCAATGATGCTGTTCCAAATACTTGCAACAGTCCTCATAAACACCCCTTGGCATAAAATCTAAACTCAAACACAGTATCTCACAGGAGGGATGTCAGAGAGAGAGAGAGAGAGAGTCAGCGTGGAGCTGCTTCCTTGACCAGCAGCCTCAAAAATCTGCCATCTTGGGAGAACTGGGCACTTTCCTTTCACTGTACACATTTTCTTTTCAAAAAATAACACCTTGAAAGCCTTTTGCCTGAGGCATTATTTGTTGGCTATAAGCAAGTTGGCCCTAAAATCCATCCCAATTGGACACATCGGAATCTGCATTTGGGACTTCTCTGAGAAAAAAGGACAAGGTAATCTTGTTAAATGAGTAGCAACATTCCAGGAGCATTATTCCCATCTCCAACTGTATGGAATGCTCCATGAGCTGAGGATCCATGTCTCCTGTCCCTGTTCCCCTTTCTTGGGGCTGCTGTTGCAGCTCTCTGTCCTGGGGCTGGCTTTGTCCATGATAGACTCTGCGTCCCTGTTGAGTGGGTCAAACATTCCCATTCCAGTGTCATTTTCCACCATCTCCTGATCTCCCACAGCCATTTCTAAATAAAATGTGTTTTGCTTAAAGCCTCACACTGGACCAATCAAATTACATCTGGAACGCAGCGCCTTACACTTCCCTTTAAATAAAATAAAGAATTAGGGTCACGGCTATCTCTTGACCTATTTTGAGGGGGTTTGGTCTGATCCATAGCAATAAAGGAAACACAATGTCTGTCACAATTAAGCTGTAAATTTATCTTTGGTCATTGCCCTCATCTGTGAATTGGTCAGAGTGGGCACCAGTATCCACACTGGCATTCTCATCTGGTGCCCAGTGACCAGTTTGTGAGGAGAACAGCTGGTATCCCTGGATTCTTGTCTCTTGGAGCCCAATGAATATCAGTGGGAGG
>NW_025197449.1:4474-5132 GCF_004010195.1 Chiloscyllium plagiosum
TGTGTGTGTGTGTCTGTCTGGGTTGGGGGTTGTGAGTGTGAGAAAGTGTGTGTGTATGTATGTAGTGAGTGCAGAGTGTCTTAAGTCTGTGAGGGGGTGCATGTGTGAGTGTGGGAGTGTGTATGTCTGTAAGGGTGTGTGTGGGTGTCTGTGTGCGCGTATGTGTGTATGCGTGTATAGGAGTGCCTGTGTGTGAGTGTGTGTGTGTGTGTGTAGGAATATCTGTGTGTGTGTATAGTGCAATGGTGGTCACCTGTAATGTGACATGAATCCCGGTTGAGGCCCTCCCTATGGGTACCGAATTTAGCTATCAACCATTCTGCACTCTGCACTCATCATTTCCTCACTCTACACCAGCATCCCCCATAATGACGGCATCGCAGCAACAATCTCAGTACTCAACACCAACAACTACCAATCTCCAAACACCATCCTACAACTCATCCACTTTATCCTTGATCACAACGTCTTCACCTTTGACGACCAGTTCTTCATCCAGACACACGGAACAGCCATGGGGACCAAATTTGCACCCCAATATGCCAACATTTTTATGCACAGGTTCGAACAAGACTCCTTCTCTATGCAGGATCTCCAACCAACATTGTACACCAGGTACATTGATGACATTTTCTTCCTCTAGACCTATGGCGAGGAG
>NW_025197450.1:0-851 GCF_004010195.1 Chiloscyllium plagiosum
TAACACAGGAACTGGAAGAGATTGGTACACTAGGATAATAGGAGACCATTCAGCGTGAGAAATAAAGAAGGAGATAAAATTATTTGAGACTTGTTATGGAAAGGTGGAGGTAATTCACCCAGGCCTCTGTTGTACAGGAGGAGACAAATCACTCCTTCGATCCCATTTCAGGGATGCAGGAGGTGATTGTTCAGTATCTCGAGCCTGTTGTGAAGGAATATGAAGACACCGTTCAGCCCCACAAAATGTTGTACAGCAACAGGAAGATTCCACAATCCGTGAGGCTTCTGACATATTGTCAGGAGGAAGAGAAGCAGATTTTGAATCTGTAAATCAGGACATTCCGACCATCGAGACTATAACTTAGGAACACCATGAGGACATTCAGCCCATTGAGTGTGTTAACCAGGAACTATGTGAATCCATTCAGACACTCGTGCCTATTACACAGTGATTGGAGCAGATCTTTTAAATCTTTGTGCCGGTTACACAGGAACACGGGAAAGGGAACGTAGAGGTTGCAAAAAGTTAGGAATTAGGATAATCATCTTCACTTGTCACTAAAAGTTTGTGAGCAAACTCTTGGGAATTAAGGGAACTTGTGAGAATCCGTTATTAATAAATTAACAACAGGGGATTTTCAAAGTAAAATCTGAATACATCAGAATCAGCATGATTTTTAAAGAATTTGTTGGCTCAAATTTTTTAAAGATGTGACAAGGAAAGTTGACAATAGGGATCCTGGAGAAGTAAAGTACCTAGACTTTGAAAAGGCATTGATTAAACGCTGCATATAATATTAATCTGTATAATAAGAGGACATGGGTTTGGGAGGAGGTCATTCGCCTGGA
>NW_025197450.1:4491-5133 GCF_004010195.1 Chiloscyllium plagiosum
AGTTTTTCTTCATCCAAGTTTCGACAACTTGGCAGCAAGTACGGTTTCTTGTCCTGTCATCTGTGTAATTTTCAAATTGAATGGCAACAAAAATAGCTCTATCTCAACAGACTGGAAGTTTTCTCCCTAAATTTCTCTAAAAATGTTCAGGCGTTGTGATCAGTATATAGATTTGTCTCAGACACGTTATAGGCAATTTAAATGCTGAAATATTGTAACGCCAACACCAAGCACAAGGCCTCCTTCCCAGTTGTGAAATATTTCTGTTGATGTTTCCACTGGACTTTCCAACCACTTGTTACATAATGGAGCACTTCTCATCTCTCCAATAGTCCTTCTGAATGACATATTTCCCCTTGTCTCAGCTTAAAGGATTTACATGTTCCTGTTGCTCTTAATGCTGTAACTCTTTTACCTGCTACTCCTGGCCTATGCCACTTAACCTTACACACAGGTATATATTTTGAGATCTTACACATTCCTCGCAAGCCCTCCCAGAAGCCAGACTTTGATTTATGGTCCAACTAATAATCATTAGCCATTTCCGCTTCTAATCTTGCCATTTTAATACTCTGCCTCTTCCACACGAGTTCTCATGATTGCAGGAAATGAGTTTTTGAACTCCTCCAAAGTAAGAATCTC
>NW_025197451.1:0-5133 GCF_004010195.1 Chiloscyllium plagiosum
GGACATTGGGCCGCTGGAAAATAAGGCTGGAAGTGTAGTCACGGCGAACAAAGAAATGGCTGAGGAACTGAATAAGTACTTTGCATCCGTCTTCACGGTGAAAGACACGAGCAATATCCCAAAACTTCAAGAGAATCAAGGGGACAGAGATGAGTCCGGTGGCCATCACCAAGGAGAAGATGCGAGAAAACTGAAAGGTCTGAAAATAGATAAAACACCTGGTCCAGATGTACTACTCCCCAGAGTTCTGACGGCAATAGCTGAAGAGATAGTGGTGGCTTTAGATGTGAGCTTTTAGGTATCACTGGAGTCAGGGCGAGTGCCAGAGGACAGGGACATTGCTAATATAACACTCCAGTATAAGAGTGGTGTAAGGTAAAAGAAGTTATCAGCTGATAAGCCTGGCCTCAGTCATTGATAAATTGTTGGTAATATTTTGTCAGTAATATTAACCAACTGGTTATTTCAATTCTAATGCAATCTTTACAAACAGACCAAGTACCTTCTAGGTGACAACAACTTATCTAACAACTTTTCTCAATCTCTTTCTCCTTGTTTTTCGTTCGACAACGGAGGGAAGGGTGGAAACACCACAGTGGAGTAATATATATGTAATACAGTGAGGCAGCAAAGCTAGTATGGCTCACATTGACTTGTAGACCCCACACAGTGAAGCAATACATTCTCTGCATCATAAACACAACCTTTCAATCCCACTCACATCCGGCGTGACAGAAATAAAATGCGGATCAGTTGGACAGGCTGGGTTTGTTTCCGCTGGAGTTTCCGAGAGTGAGGGGTGACATGACTGAAGTGTCTAAGGTCCTGCATGGTTTGATAAGGAGGATGTGGAAAGGATGGTTCCTTTTGTGGGTCATTCGTGAACCAGAGGGAACTGCTTTAAAATTGGGTTTACACTTTCAGGACAGCGTTGACGAGATTTGTTTTCTATCAGAGAGCTGTGCAACTTTGGAACTCTATGCCCCAGAAGGTGTGCTCCCTGAATATTTTTAAGACACAGGTTGATAGATTTTTGTTAAGGGGCATTGGTGGGAGATGGATTACAAATCACTAACAGATCAGGCCTGATCTTATTGAATGCTGGAGCAGGCTCGGAGGGCCAAATGTTCACCTTCTGCTTTTTCTCACATGATCCCAGGACTGATAGCTTTGTTTAAAATACATTCGCTGGATGTAGGTATCACTGGCTCGGGCATCATTTACTACCCAGAGGGCAGGTAAGAGTCAAACACATTACTGTGGGTCATGAGTCACATGTAGGCCGACGAGGTAGGAATGGCAGCTTCCTTCCCTAAAGGACATCAGTGAACCAGATGGGTTTTTCCTGACAATCGACGATAATTTCATTGTCATCAATAGCCTCATACTTCTAGATTTACACTGAATTCAAATTCCACATCTGCCGTGGTAGAATTTGAATCAAGGTCCCCAGAATATTAATGGTTCAGCAATGATACCATGAGGCTGTTAACTATCTACAAAGGGAGAGTTTTAAGATTGGAAACCATAACCTTGATCAAACAGGTGGATGTTAAGGAGAGCTTATATAATGGAGGAGAATTGAAGGGAATGGAGAAAGAGAATTACCAAGTTTAGGTTCAAGGCAGCTGAAACTAAAGCCACCCAACAGGGAGGAGAATAAAATAAGAAACTCTCATGCAGCTGGAATTGGATGAGTGCAGATACCTCAGGGAGGTGTGGAACTACGCAGGGAGGACAGGGTGAAGTCCCGGGTAGATTTAAAAGCAGTGAACCAAATTTTGGAATGAACTTTCTAAACATAATGTAGATCAGGTTAAACCTGAGGTAGACGTCTTACGCGACTTGGTGAAGGGACACAGAGAGGAGAATCTGAGATGACCATGAGTACATGGAGGTAGAATGTGGGAGACAAGCTGGGGCTGTATTAGAATAATCATGGTGAGAGGGAACAAATGCTGGATGGAATGTTGCAGTAGCTGATGGACTGACAATGAGGAGAGACATTGGAAACTGAGCAAGTGACCATTGCCTAACAGGACAGAGAAACTGATCCATCAGCCTGAAACTGACTGACCACGTGGCTGTCAATGAATCCAACACAAGTGAATGGAAACATTGCTCAGAGTCTGTTTCTGTAACATTCAACACAACCAGGAAATGGAAAGTGAATAATTAACTGATAACAAGGCCACTGCTCTGTTAGAGTTAAAACCATTCAATGTTGAGTTACTGAAAATTACTGATTCACAGAATAGTCTAATCTGCAGAAAGTAATCTCCCAGAATCATGGTAAAAGGGGAAAGTAAACAACATTTTTGGCAGAGACATAATGAATCAATTGCTTGTATACAAACAGTTCAGAACAAGGGGCCTGAATCCTCCACAAACCGACAAACACAGATACTATCAGAATTATACGTACAGATTGGAATTCTTTAGAAAATCGCTTCCCTGCTGATGGTGTGTAGAAATCATTCTCAGTGTGAACTGCCACTTATTTCCTTAGAAATGAATCTTTGCTTGCCTGAAGAAAAGCAGATGTATTATTCACTGCCCACCTGGTTTACAGACAAAGGAAACCTGCTCAGAATCTGTCAGATAAATTAAGCTATTAGCGACAGTCCATTGCACACAACAAGAGCTTAGAACACAACAGATTCTAGTGAAACTAACAATGCAATGAAAAAGGCGAATTAATCTTTATAATTATGCAGTCTCTCTCAATCAAATAAACCCGGTCAATTTCTAAATGTTTTTAAACTATTCATATCAATGTATACATATTTATTTTCTATCCTAATTTCCTCCAAAAATATCTGATTATTCTCTTGAAAATATATTTTAGATGTTAAATTCATAATCACAATTCATTTCAAATTATTCCGAGAGCAGAACAACTTGCAAACTAAAATATTTTTTCATGTCAATGTGGACACTAAATAACAAAGTGGGTTGTTATCTATCGACCCTCTAGAGATCGAGGGCCCTCTCAGTTCCCACACAAACAGTATCTCATCAAAGCTGGGGCTGAAGAGGCAGTAATTGTGACAGTGACAGATTGACAGAAGCTGGAAATATAACACTATATAACAAAGTTTACTGACCGAGGAGAACAGACCGCCAGGATGCTAGTATCTTAGGGATCCCACAATATTCCAGTATATCCCACTGATGTGTGTTTGATGGATTTAGTCACATTGATCTTACCAACACCTCATCACCACAATCGGTGAGAAAGAACATATCCAGATATTAAACAGAGTATTGGGTCAGGTTAGCCAGGCTGGGTTTAAACTTAACGCACAGAGAGTGCAACTGGGAAGGTAGGGAGAGACGGAACTAGGACATCATACTGGGGAGATGAAATCAGGAACGGAGAGGAGACAGTCCCAGCGGGACCAAGAACTATGATTACTAAACTATCCACCCACGCACCGTCAAGGGGTCAGGCAAACTTTAGGATGGTTTAATTATTGTTTGAATTTTGTGGGGACTTATCCAGAAATAGAGAACCATCACGAGCCCTGACAGAAGCACGGACATTAGCCAGGGGTCAGGGAGGCAAAATTTACACAGACCGTCAGCATGCCTTTGGTATAGTTCATGCCTGGGCTCGGTGAAGGTACATCACCCTGTCTGGGGGCCACCTAGAGCATGAAGAACAGGTCAAAGAGTTGGTGGGAGCAGGTAACTTTCCCAGTGAAGTAGCAATAACGAAGATCAGAGCTCAAAAATGTGTTGCTGGAAAAGTGCAGCAGGTCAGGCAGCATCAATGGAACAGGACGTTTTAGGCATAAGCCCTTCTTCTTTATGCCCGAAACGTCAATTCTCCTGTTCCTTTGATGCTGCCTGACCTGCTGCACTTTTCCAGCAACACATTTGTAAGCTCTGATCTCCAGCATCTGCAGTCTTCACTTTCTCCTCCTTGAAGATTAGAGCTCAAAGGAAAGTAGAAACCCCACACCAACGGGGCAGTGAGTAAGTGGCTAAGGCAGGTAAAATGCTGACTGAAACAGTGCAGACATTTGGGGAAGTGGCAGCAGCTAAATAAGATTAGATTACATTACAGTGTGGAAATAGGCCCTTCAGCCCAACAAGTCCACACCGACCCGCAACCCACCCATACCCCTACATTTACCCATTACCTAACACTACGGGCAATTTAGCATGGCCAATTCACCTGACCCGCACATCTTTGGATTGTGGGAGGAAAGCGGAGCACTCGAACGAAATCCACGCAGACACGGGGAGAATGTGCAAACGCCACACAGTCAGTCGCCTGAGGCGGGAATTGAACGCGGGTCTCAGGCACTGCGAGGCAGCAGTGCTAACCACTGTGCCACCGCGTCGCCCACACCGAGAAAGGAAAGTTTAAAGACCTTCCCAGTTACAGCCCCACAACAGGAGAAACAGGAATGGGAAAAGGATGGGACAGTAAGAGGACATGAGAGAGTCTGGATGATCCAGCAGTGCCACTACACTGTGTAAGACAAACATGATTAAAAACATATCATGGGTCAGCCCATATTGGGCAGGATAAAATGCAATATCAGATGTCCCACTACAGAGGTGGCCTGCAACAGCAAGGCTTTGTCAAAGGTGTGTAGTCTGTACACAGTGTGAGCCAGGGAAAGCAATCAGGATAGAATTGAGGCAGCAGCAGGGACCCAGGGGCCCATGGGAACAATTATGGATGGATTTTACACACACACCCATCCCAATCCCGGGGAAGGAAGTCCTGCTGGGTCTTAATAAATAAGTTTACTCAGTGGGTGGAAGCAATCCCTGCAAATGCTGACCAGGGGACACATGTTCCAGGGAACGTAGTTACACAGCTATGTGTCCTGTTTGGTATTGAACAGAAATCCCATCCTCCATACCACCCCCAGAGCTCAGGGACAGTTGAAGGAATGAAGCAGACACTGAAAGCTAGTCTCACTTCGGCTGTGTCAGAGACAGGCAGGGATGGGTTAGCGTACTCCCCACCATTCTAATGAAACTGAGGTCAACCCCAGCAAAGGGAACGGGGCTGCCCCTTTGAATCAGTGACTGGATGGGCGAGGCAACTGCAGGTGGTATGGTAGTGGAAGGGCTGGACTTGTGCAATGGCAAGGATAGGGATAAACAATT